>NW_027331111.1:0-7912 GCF_022965805.1 Primulina eburnea
CGATGATCATCTAATATTGCATGCAATATCTGACTATATATTTATCAATCCGAAAACATTTAAACTCTTCTTTCTTGGTTTAACAATCACTTTGAACTCTATATATCTCTTTGTATTCCCTTAATCAATAATGAGACATACAATGCCTCCAATATATAACAATACATACTATGGATCAAATGAAAGGGAATAACACAATAAACTCTTTGAAACACATACATATATATCAGGTAGCAAAAAGGAATGAAATTCCACTTACAAACCACAACAAACACCTCAACTTAGCTCTTGATCACCACCTACAACAAATAATCCACAAATAACACCAATATCAACTAAATATCCAAGATTACAAGCTAATAATCCATAAATCCACATAAACAACCAACCTAAACAACTCTTAATTTACAACCTTAACAGAATCGCACCAAAAGCTTACCCAGCTTCCTAGCACCAAGGAGAACGTCGAACTCAAGTCAAAATTCCAAACAACGCCTGAATCGAAGATAGGAAAGGAAATGACTGAAAACCCTTGAAATGGAGAGAAAGTCGAGAATGGAGGAGAAAGAAAGGGAAAGTATGGCCAACCACTCCAAAAAGTAGCTTAAAACTCGCCATACCTTCACGCGGGTGCGCTCCTCTAAGAACCGCGGGTGCGCAATGGTTACGGCATACTCAAAAATTCTGGAACACGACAGCGCGGGTGCGGCGACGCAAGCAGCGCGGGTGCGGTCTTTACCGCAGGGGCGGTCTCTACATCACCGCGGGTGCGGTGTGCTCACGGCATTCCAACTCCAAAACAGCACAGTACACCGCGGGGGCACTCCAGTTAAGAGCGCGGGTGCACTCAGGTCACGGCAAAGCACTATTCCCAAGCAACTAAAATCGAACCGACACTCTGAAACGAACAACCAACATCAACCAACACCTCAAAGACAATAAAACTAACAAACTATAGCCCAAAAATACAACTCTGAACATCTAATCAAATATCCCAAAATAACAAACGAAACTTAAATCGTACCGTACACCGGGCTCGGCTATTACAGGCTAAACTTGGCACAAAATTGTTGTTTTCTACTACTTGTCATCCTCAAACGGATGGACAAACTGAAGTTGTCAATGGAACTTTGGGAACACCTTTGCGTGCTATTCTTAAAAAGAACTTGGATTGACAATTCTATGGACTTTATGTTGGGGTTGCCTAGGACTAAGAAGGGGAGGGATTCTATTTTTGTTGTTGTGGATAGATTCTCTAAGATGGCACATTTTGCTGTCATAAAACCGATGATGCTTCAAACATTGCGGATTTGTTCTTTAGAGAAGTCGCTAGGTTGCTGGCATGCCTAGGACTATTGTTTCTGTCGCGATGTTAAATTCTTGAGTTACTTTTGGAATATTTAGGGCTAAACTTGGCACAAAATTGTTGTTTTCTACTACTTGTCATCCTCAAACGGATGGACAAACTGAAGTTGTCAATGAACTTTGGGAACACCTTTGCGTGCTATTCTTAAAAAGAACTTGGATTGACATTCTATGGACTTTATTTTGGGGTTGCCTAGGACTAAGAAGGGGAGGGATTCTATTTTTGTTGTTGTGGATAGATTCTCTAAGATGGCACATTTTATAGCTTGTCATAAAACCGATGATGCTTCAAACATTGCGGATTTGTTCTTTAGAGAAGTCGCTAGGTTGCTGGCATGCCTAGGACTATTGTTTCTGTCGCGATGTTAAATTTTTGAGTTACTTTTGGAAATTTATGGGCTAAACTTGGCACAAAATTGTTGTTTTCTACTACTTGTCATCCTCAAACGATGGACAAACTGAAGTTGTCAATAAACTTTGGGAACACTTTGCGTGCTATTCTTAAAAGAACTTGGATTGACATTTCTATGGACTTTATTTTGGGGTTGCCTAGGACAAAGAGGGGAGGGATTCTATTTTTGTTGTTGTGGATAGATTCTCTAAGATGGCACATTTTATAGCTTGTCATAAAACCGATGATGCTTCAAACATTGCGGATTTGTTCTTTAGAGAAGTCGCTAGGTTGCTGGCATGCCTAGGACTATTGTTTCTCGTCGCGATGTTAAATTTTGAGTTACTTTTGGAAGAATTTATGGGCTAACTTGGCACAAAATTGTTGTTTTCTACTACTTGTCATCCTCAAACGGATGGACAAACTGAAGTTGTCAATAAACTTTGGGAACACTTTGCGTGCTATTCTTAAAAAGAACTTGGATTGACATTTCTATGGACTTTATTTTGGGGTTGCCTAGGCTAAGAAGAGGAGGGATTCTATTTTTGTAGTTGTGGATAGATTCTCTAAGATGGCACATTTTATAGCTTGTCATAAACCGATGATGCTTCAAACATTGCGGATTTGTTCTTTAGAGAAGTCGCTAGGTTGCATGGCATGCCTAGGACTATTGTTTCTCGTCGCAATGTTAAATTTTGAGTTACTTTTGGACTTTATGGGCTAAACTTGGCACAAAATTGTTGTTTTCTACTACTTGTCATCTCAAACGATGGACAAACTGAAGTTGTCAATAAACTTTGGGAACACTTTTGCGTGCTATTCTTAAAAAACTTGGATTGACATTCTATGGACTTTAGTTTGGGGTTGCCTAGGCCTAAGAAGGAGGGATTCTATTTTTGTTGTTGTGGATAGATTCTCTAAGATGGCACATTTTATAGCTTGTCATAAAACCGATGATGCTTCAAACATTGCGGATTTGTTCTTTAGAGAAGTCGCTAGGTTGCATGGCATGCCTAGGACTATTGTTTCTCGTCGCAATGTTAAATTTTTGAGTTACTTTTGGAAAATTTATGGGCTAAACTTGGCACAAAATTGTTGTTTTCTACTACTTGTCATCCTCAAACGGATGGACAAACTGAAGTTGTCAATGAACTTTGGGAACACTTTGCGTGCTATTCTTAAAAAGAACTTGGATTGACATTTCTATGGACTTTAGTTTTGGGGTTGCCTAGGCTAAGAAGAGGAGGGATTCTATTTTTGTGTTGTGGATAGATTCTCTAAGATGGCACATTTTATAGCTTGTCATAAAACCGATGATGCTTCAAACATTGCGGATTTGTTCTTTAGAGAAGTCGCTAGGTTGCATGGCATGCCTAGGACTATTGTTTCTCGTCGCAATGTTAAATTTTTAGTTACTTTTGGAAAATTTATGGGCTAAACTTGGCACAAAATTGTTGTTTTCTACTACTTGTCATCCTCAAACGGATGGACAAACTGAAGTTGTCAATAGAACTTTGGGAACACTTTGCGTGCTATTCTTAAAAGAACTTGGATTGACATTTCTATGGACTTTAGTTTGGGGTTGCCTAGGCCTAAGAAGAGGAGGGATTCTATTTTTGTTGTTGTGGATAGATTCTCTAAGATGGCACATTTTATAGCTTGTCATAAAACCGATGATGCTTCAAACATTGCGGATTTGTTCTTTAGAGAAGTCGCTAGGTTGCATGGCATGCCTAGGACTATTGTTTCTTCGCAATGTTAAATTTTTGAGTTACTTTTGGAATAATTTATGGGCTAACTTGGCACAAAATTGTTGTTTTCTACTACTTGTCATCCTCAAACGGATGGACAAACTGAAGTTGTCAATGAACTTTGGGAACACCTTTGCGTGCTATTCTTAAAAGAACTTGGATTGACATTCTATGGACTTTATTTGGGGTTGCCTAGGACTAAGAAGGGAGGGATTCTATTTTTGTTGTTGTGGATAGATTCTCTAAGATGGCACATTTTGCTTGTCATAAAACCGATGATGCTTCAAACATTGCGGATTTGTTCTTTAGAGAAGTCGCTAGGTTGCTTGTGCATGCCTAGGACTATTGTTTCTGTCGCGATGTTAAATTTTGAGTTACTTTTGGAAACTTTATGGGCTAACTTGGCACAAAATTGTTGTTTTCTACTACTTGTCATCCTCAAACGATGGACAAACTGAAGTTGTCAATAGAACTTTGGGAACACTTTGCGTGCTATTCTTAAAAAGAACTTGGATTGACATTTATGGACTTTATTTGGGGTTGCCTAGGACTAAGAAGGGAGGGATTCTATTTTTGTTGTTGTGGATAGATTCTCTAAGATGGCACATTTTATAGCTTGTCATAAACCGATGATGCTTCAAACATTGCGGATTTGTTCTTTAGAGAAGTCGCTAGGTTGCTGGCATGCCTAGGACTATTGTTTCTGTCGCAATGTTAAATTTTTGAGTTACTTTTGGAAGAATTTATGGGCTAACTTGGCACAAAATTGTTGTTTTCTACTACTTGTCATCCTCAAACGGATGGACAAACTGAAGTTGTCAATAAACTTTGGGAACACTTTGCGTGCTATTCTTAAAAAGAACTTGGATTGACATTTCTATGGACTTTAGTTTGGGGTTGCCTAGGCCTAAGAAGAGGAGGGATTCTATTTTTGTTGTTGTGGATAGATTCTCTAAGATGGCACATTTTATAGCTTGTCATAAACCGATGATGCTTCAAACATTGCGGATTTGTTCTTTAGAGAAGTCGCTAGGTTGCATGGCATGCCTAGGACTATTGTTTCTCGTCGCAATGTTAAATTTTGAGTTACTTTTGGAAAATTTATGGGCTAAACTTGGCACAAAATTGTTGTTTTCTACTACTTGTCATCCTCAAACGATGGACAAACTGAAGTTGTCAATAAACTTTGGGAACACTTTGCGTGCTATTCTTAAAAGAACTTGGATTGACATTTCTATGGACTTTAGTTTGGGGTTGCCTAGGCTAAGAAGAGGGATTCTATTTTTGTTGTTGTGGATAGATTCTCTAAGATGGCACATTTTATAGCTTGTCATAAAACCGATGATGCTTCAAACATTGCGGATTTGTTCTTTAGAGAAGTCGCTAGGTTGCATGGCATGCCTAGGACTATTGTTTCTCGTCGAATGTTAAATTTTGAGTTACTTTTGGAATAATTTATGGGCTAACTTGGCACAAAATTGTTGTTTTCTACTACTTGTCATCCTCAAACGGATGGACAAACTGAAGTTGTCAATAGAACTTTGGGAACACTTTGCGTGCTATTCTTAAAAGAACTTGGATTGACATTCTATGGACTTTAGTTTTGGGGTTGCCTAGGCTAAGAAGAGGAGGGATTCTATTTTTTTTTGTGTTGTGGATAGATTCTCTAAGATGGCACATTTTATAGCTTGTCATAAAACCGATGATGCTTCAAACATTGCGGATTTGTTCTTTAGAGAAGTCGCTAGGTTGCATGGCATGCCTAGGACTATTGTTTCTCGTCGCAATGTTAAATTTTAGTTACTTTTGGAATAATTTATGGGCTAAACTTGGCACAAAATTGTTGTTTTCTACTACTTGTCATCCTCAAACGGATGGACAAACTGAAGTTGTCAATAGAACTTTGGGAACACTTTTCGTGCTATTCTTAAAAGAACTTGGATTGACATTTCTATGGACTTTAGTTTGGGGTTGCCTAGGCCTAAGAAGAGGAGGGATTCTATTTTGTTGTTGTGGATAGATTCTCTAAGATGGCACATTTTATAGCTTGTCATAAAACCGATGATGCTTCAAACATTGCGGATTTGTTCTTTAGAGAAGTCGCTAGGTTGCATGGCATGCCTAGGACTATTGTTTCTGTCGCATGTTAAATTTTTGAGTTACTTTTGGAATTTTATGGGCTAACTTGGCACAAAATTGTTGTTTTCTACTACTTGTCATCCTCAAACGGATGGACAAACTGAAGTTGTCAATGGAACTTTGGGAACACCTTTGCGTGCTATTCTTAAAAAGAACTTGGATTGACATTCTATGGACTTTATTTTGGGGTTGCCTAGGACTAAGAAGGGAGGGATTCTATTTTTTTGTTGTGGATAGATTCTCTAAGATGGCACATTTTATAGCTTGTCATAAAACCGATGATGCTTCAAACATTGCGGATTTGTTCTTTAGAGAAGTCGCTAGGTTGCATGGCATGCCTAGGACTATTGTTTCGTCGCATGTTAAATTTTGAGTTACTTTTGGAAGACTTTATGGGCTAACTTGGCACAAAATTGTTGTTTTCTACTACTTGTCATCCTCAAACGATGGACAAACTGAAGTTGTCAATAGAACTTTGGGAACACTTTGCGTGCTATTCTTAAAAAGAACTTGGATTGACATTTCTATGGACTTTAGTTTGGGGTTGCCTAGGCCTAAGAAGAGGAGGGATTCTATTGTTGTTGTGGATAGATTCTCTAAGATGGCACATTTTATAGCTTGTCATAAAACCGATGATGCTTCAAACATTGCGGATTTGTTCTTTAGAGAAGTCGCTAGGTTGCATGGCATGCCTAGGACTATTGTTTCTGTCGCAATGTTAAATTTTGAGTTACTTTTGGAATAATTTATGGGCTAAACTTGGCACAAAATTGTTGTTTTCTACTTGTCATCCTCAAACGATGGACAAACTGAAGTTGTCAATGAACTTTGGGAACACTTTGCGTGCTATTCTTAAAAAGAACTTGGATTGACAATTCTATGGACTTTATTTTGGGGTTGCCTAGGACTAAGAAGGGGAGGGATTCTATTTTTGTTGTTGTGGATAGATTCTCTAAGATGGCACATTTTTAGCTTGTCATAAAACCGATGATGCTTCAAACATTGCGGATTTGTTCTTTAGAGAAGTCGCTAGGTTGCTGGCATGCCTAGGACTATTGTTTCTCGTCGCGATGTTAAATTCTTGAGTTACTTTTGGAATACTTTATGGGCTAACTTGGCACAAAATTGTTGTTTTCTACTACTTGTCATCCTCAAACGATGGACAAACTGAAGTTGTCAATAGAACTTTGGGAACACCTTTGCGTGCTATTCTTAAAAAGAACTTGGATTGACATTTCTATGGACTTTATTTGGGGTTGCCTAGGAAAAGAGGGGAGGGATTCTATTTTTGTTGTGGATAGATTCTCTAAGATGGCACATTTTATAGCTTGTCATAAAACCGATGATGCTTCAAACATTGCGGATTTGTTCTTTAGAGAAGTCGCTAGGTTGCTTGGCATGCCTAGGACTATTGTTTCTCGTCGCAATGTTAAAATTTTGAGTTACTTTTGGAATAATTTATGGGCTAAACTTGGCACAAAATTGTTGTTTTCTACTACTTGTCATCCTCAAACGGATGGACAAACTGAAGTTGTCAATAAACTTTGGGAACACTTTGCGTGCTATTCTTAAAAAGAACTTGGATTGACATTTCTATGGACTTTAGTTTGGGGTTGCCTAGGCCTAAGAAGAGGAGGGATTCTATTTTTGTTTGTGGATAGATTCTCTAAGATGGCACATTTTATAGCTTGTCATAAAACCGATGATGCTTCAAACATTGCGGATTTGTTCTTTAGAGAAGTCGCTAGGTTGCATGGCATGCCTAGGACTATTGTTTCTCGTCGCAATGTTAAATTTTTGAGTTACTTTTGGAAAATTTATGGGCTAAACTTGGCACAAAATTGTTGTTTTCTACTACTTGTCATCCTCAAACGGATGGACAAACTGAAGTTGTCAATAAACTTTGGGAACACTTTGCGTGCTATTCTTAAAAGAACTTGGATTGACATTCTATGGACTTTATTTGGGGTTGCCTAGGCTAAGAAGAGGAGGGATTCTATTTTTGTTGTTGTGGATAGATTCTCTAAGATGGCACATTTTATAGCTTGTCATAAAACCGATGATGCTTCAAACATTGCGGATTTGTTCTTTAGAGAAGTCGCTAGGTTGCATGGCATGCCTAGGACTATTGTTTCTCGTCGCAATGTTAAATTTTAGTTACTTTTGGAATAATTTATGGGCTAACTTGGCACAAAATTGTTGTTTTCTACTACTTGTCATCCTCAAACGGATGGACAAACTGAAGTTGTCAATAGAACTTTGGGAA
>NW_027331112.1:0-115135 GCF_022965805.1 Primulina eburnea
TTTGTTGAAATTTCTGAAGGGGCATTTTTAAGGCCAAATGGCATAACAGTCCATTCATAATGTCATATTAGAACATTAAAAGCAGTTTTATATCTATCAGATTCTTTTGTTTGAATCTACCAAAATCCTGATTTTAAATCAAAATTTGAAAATATTTGTATGTACTACTCTATCTAATAAATCTTTTTTTATTAGGAATATGATGCCTAATCCATTTCAAAACCTTATTAAAGGGTTTATAGTTTATGACTAATCTAGGAACTCCTCTTTCCTGCTTAGAATGTTTATTAACATAGAAAGCAGTACATGACCAAGGAGATTGAGAAGGTTTTATTAAACCTTTTTCTAACAAAGAATGAATTTTATTCTTACATAATTTTAAATATTCCGGATTCATTTGACAAGGACGAACCTTGGTAGGAATATTCTTTTCATCAAAATTTTCCTCATATGGAAGAGAGATAATATGTTTCTTTCTATTCCAAAAAACATTTGGAAGATCATTACATATTTCTAATGAAAATTTATTATAAATAATTTTTATTTTTTCCTGTAATTTAGGATTCTGTAATTTATCATCTATTGTTAGAAATTTTACTTCTTCTTTTAAAGAATTTGTTTGAAAGGTTTTTCTTTCAATCTGTTCTTGTAATTCATTTAAAATTCTATGAACATGATTAGTTATAAACTGAAAAGAAATATGATTACCTTGAAAAGTTCCTATTATACTTGTTTCATCAACATAGGTTAATGGATAAATTTGATAAATGAAAGGTAAACCAAGTATAAGTTGGCTAGAAATATCTTTCGCTAATAAAAAATTGGTTTGAATACAGTTTTTATCTTTGCAAATATAAGCTTTTGGTAATTTATAATTTATTTCTAATGGTTCTCCTCCTGCATGAGAAAGAGAATGAGTTGTTTTATGAAAATATTTTGTAGGATTAATCCTTCCTGTATAACATTTAAATCTACACCACTATCAATCATACCAATGAAATTCTTCTTATAAGAGTTATCAATTAATAATGTAATATTAGTATACCATTTTTGAGATATTACCATACGCAAAACAGATAAATGTTTTTTATTAGGATCAATATCAGTGAAAGAAACATCTTGAATATTTTCAAAACTTTCAGTATTATTAACTAAATTGTTAGTTTCAATAATTGAAATTCAATAATTTAAACTATTATTATTATGTTGTAAAATTTTGACTTGTTCTTTAATATTTTCTATTTCTTTAATCAAATCCTGTATAGTAATTGGATTTTGTTGACTATATTTTTTCTGTAAAATATTTTAACTTCTTTCATAGAATAAGTTTGTTCTTGTTTAACAAGAATGTTATTATTGCTTGTTGAAGCAGTATTTTCCATTTGATTAATAATTGTAGAGTTCAATATTGGATCCTTTATCATTTTAAGAGATTATAAAATATTATTGTTTTGTTAAAACATTTATATTCAAATCTTGAAATTGAGACATAAGTTTATAAAAATCATCATTATTGTCTTCTATATGATTATAGAAGATTTTCTTTGTATACAATTATTACAAGTTTCTAAATCAGAAATATCTGATTCATTATTTAAAATATCTTTGGAATTATATGATTCTGAAGAATACTCAGTTTCACTATCAGAATTATTATTCGAATCCATTATTATTTTAAATAATTTTTCTTTTAGATTTTCATCTATATCTAAATTATTAATTTTATTTTTAGCCCAACATTGATTAGCATAATGTCCTGGCTTTTTACATTTTCTACAAATTATTAATTTATTTTTAGCTTTATAATTTTCAGCTTTCCGTAAATCACGGCTTCTTTTCTTTTCTTCTTTTTTTCTTTTTGTCTTTCAGACAAATGTCTTCTCTTATAAATCTTTCCAACTTTATCTTTAATTTTCTTTTTACCTTTATTAGGTAAGTCCATACCAAATTGATAAAAAAATTTACCTAGTTGTTTTTTCTCAGGTAAATTCTGCCTTTTAATTTGATTATTCAATTTTAATTCATTACAGAGAGCTAAACCTTCTTGAATACAAGTGTTTATTAATTTTCCATAAGTATAATTTTCATAAGGAATATTTATATCATCATTTCTTAATATTTTTCTAACATTTTCCGCAAATAAGAAAGGTAAGCCATCTATAAATTTTGCTTTCCAAAGACTATTATTACAGTTTGGAATCTCATATACACGAGATAAGAAAGTATCTTTATACCATCTAAAATCAGTAAGTGTTTTACATTTTATATTACTTAATAAAGTTCTAATTTGTTCACTATTATCAGTGAATTTTCCAGTAAAATATTCAATCATAGTCATTATTAATGAATGTTGTGGATCGAAGTTGAGTTTAGAGGGGGGGTGAATAAACTCTACTCCTTTTTCTTTCTAAGGAGGTACTAAAATCCTGCTAGAGATAGTAGTTTATCTTGTTGCGTATACTTTCACCAGATTACAATTATAGGTGTGGAAATAATCTGATGAAGTAGGTGAAAGACAGTAAGAACAGTAGACAATAGTTGTTTATGGAAGTTCGAAGATGAAATCTTCTACGTTTCCCCTTCTCCTGTTTCCAGAAGGTATCACTACAAGACTTTTGATATTACAGTACAACTCTTGTACACACCCACTTCAGAAGGACTTACACTTTTGCCTACTGAAACTCTTAGTTACTCAACACAGTGAAAACGTGATACACAAAGTTCTGAAAAGACTATTTTCAGATTACAAACTCTTCTGATAAAGTATAAGTGCTGTAAATGATTGTGAAGAGTGTAAGAAACAGTAGCACAAGATGATCTTCAAAAGATCAGATATTTGCTATGAAGCGTGTGCTACTTTTCTTTGTGTTGAACTCAAAGTTATCAAGGAATTTCGAGGTTGTTCTATTGAGTGAAATAGCGTTGATCCTTGAAAGATATTTTGCGCACTGTCGTGTCTTCTATATGGGTTTGTTCTATGTATATATAAGTGACTGAGTTCAACGTCCATGATCAGAAGATGTCTTTAGACTTCTGATTGAATCAGCTTTATTACCTAAAAAGGTTCCTGCAGAAAAGCTATAAAACAATCAGTCCTGATTTATACTAAAATCGGTAAAGTGAATTAAATGACTCAGTACAGTATTTAATGCTGCAATTAATACTAGTACTTGGTAAACTTAATGGTAACATTTAAGATAGTCCCGTTAGGTAACATCTTCTTCTAATTCTGTTTTTCTATCCTTTCTACTGCTTTTGTTTTACTAGAGCAGTAGCTTCTGATTTTCTTATCGTCTACTGTTTTCTTAAGGAATGCTGCTGGTTTTTATTTTCATCGCCACAATTAATTCATGTCTATCAATTTCCTCCTTTGTGGTGATGCCAAAACCTAAACAGTAAGAAAGCGTCAAAGAACAGATAACAGTAAGCAAAAGGATAATATCAGTGAGATTAACAAAATAAATTGTCAATCATTAGTTCCAATGTCCCTGTATATGACTTCTTCATTTAGAGGATCCTGAAATCTTCTGTCTGAAGGTTCCGCCTGGTCTTCTAATCTCTTTTGTTCTGCTTCAGACGGATCTCTTCCTCCTCTTTGTTGTTCTTCCCCCTTTTTGGCATCAGCGGCAATAATACGGGCCATAAAATCATCCATTCTTCCAGACAAGTTTTGAATGCCATTGGTCAACATTTCCAGATATGGAGCCTGAGTAGAGATTCGATCATTAAGGGTCGTGAGAGATTGAGTTTGAAAGTCAATCTTGGCATCCATTAATTCCATCGAGGTGGAAAATGAGCGAATGAGATCATCATGCTCGGTGAGTCGATTAAGCATGTCAGATTGAGCAAGAACGATTTTACCATGATTTCTGGATATAGCTTGTCTGAAAGCAATGGTTTCAGCATACATTCTATCCATAGATTCCGCCGTTTTATGTATTTCTTTGGACATTCGGTCTCGGAAGAACTGAGCACCACTGAATTCTGCTACACTTTAATGAGACATACGCTTGACTAAATTAGAAAGATTATTGAGTTCCCTTTGTAGAGTGTCAATCTGAAACTCTAAATTGAATGGTTCTGATTCTGGTGATGGAGTTCGCTCAAGCAAGCGTTGCCTTATTTCAGCAAGGTGAATATCTGTGTGAGTTTGTACAGGATTAGTGACAATCAACGCAGTAGAGACTTGATTATTGGTATGGGAAATAGTATCCACCAAATCAGTAGAAGGGCAAGGGTTAGCAGAGCTTTCATCTAGAGCAGTAGCGACAGTTGGTTCGACAGCAGTGTTCGTAGGAACAGTATCTTCATCAGGAGCAACAAATGCAGAGACCAAGTTCTCTTCTGATGGAACAATTTCAGCAGATATAACTGATCTTTCTGCAGTCATGGGTTCAGATTGCTGATTCAAAAGAACTTTCATTTCTGCTTGATGTGCAGCAAAAAAGTTCTCTATATTTGGTAAAAAGGACATAGCATCTGATTCTGCCATGGGTTGGTCTGCTGTTGGAGAAGATGATGGGACTAACAAAGTAGCTGGATCAGTTTCCTGAGCAGTAGAGGACGTGGGAACAATTGATTCAATGAATTTTTCCACCGAAGCCAGTTCACGCACAGAAAAGAGAGATGATGACCGAAGAGGCCTCTTTGGTGATGCAGGATTACTGAGAGCAGGAGCTTTTGGTGAAGCTGTAGTCCGTTCCTCAACTGTCTGAATCTGTGTAGAGTCTGGAACAAAGCCGACATTATATTCAATTTGCTCTCCAAAGGCCTGTTCTTGAGCAAGAAGTTGCTCACTCATCTGTTTCAATCTGTCAGTTATAATATGAATGACGTTCTGATCTGAACAGCTGTAGGAATCGTAGGATCAAAATTTGACTCAAGAGTTTTCAGAACAGATTCTAACTTCTGACATTTCAGCTGTTCGAGGATGTAGTTTCTTATATGCATTGCCTCGATTATATTTTCAGTTTTGGCAAGCTGAAAAACCTTCTTCTCAGTTTTCATCATTTTCCCATAAGACCCTTTCTTCTGGAAGTATGCAAAGGAATGAAAAACTCGGACCTTGTGCCATTCGTCAAAGAAATTCATGTCATCATTGGCAGAGCTTTCTATTTCTGCCAAGTGAAGATCAACACCAGTGGTCACAAATGTCTTAGGTCCAGGAATTTGTGGTTCTTCATTCAGCTTTCCTTTGCCTTTATCGGTTGATGAGATAGGCAAAATGGGTCGAAAGGCAGAAGATCCCGTAGTTGGTTCTCGAATTACAATTCCAGACACCGGTCTGAAAATAGAGGCCATAGATTTTGTTGGAACAGATGCAGCAGCTGGTAGGAAGTAGGAGCAGTGGGTCGTGCAGAGGAAACAACTTCTGTAAACACTTGTCTGATTGGTACACTCTCAATTTCAGAAATTTCTGCTGTCTTCTTGATTTTAAGAATAATACGAGCTTTCTTTTTTATGGGAGTTGGTGGTAAGGATGGTTGAATATGAGCAGCAGACTCTTCGGATACTGTTTTGTCAGAATCAGTAGAGATAATCACTCTCTTTCTTTTTAATCTTTCTTTGAGGTCTTTGAACCTTAGAAAGAGTTTCTCTAATCTCCTTTTTTAAAGCAACAAATTCAGCCACAGTTGGCTTGGGCCTTAAAGCGAGTACATTTTCAGCATCAATCATTGTTACAGAAGCAGCATTCTGTTCACTTGTAAGAGCGTAACCAGCATCTTTTAACATTGTGCTGATCTGAACAGCAAATCCAGAGCTTTTATTTGTATCCATTTCTTTCATAATTCGGAATAGAAAACGACTTCAATCCACTTTAGTTCCTGAAGTGATGGCAGTCATCACTTGGACTTTCTCCTTTGTTAGTTTATCGAACGTGCCAGCTTTGAATAACAGCACTTTCGCTACAATATCAGCAAGAACTTGATATTCCATTTTGAGGAACTTTTTGTGGCAAGAGGGAGATAGTTCTTCTCCAGAAGCTGAGAAAGTTCTGAGAGCATTAGACATTTCTATTATAGAAATATCAGAGAGTTTAGAGATACCTGAAAGTGGGAGGAGGAAAGTTGCTCCCAACAGTGTGGCATCAATGGAGATGGATGCGTCTCCTTGAGAATGAATGATATTTCCTTCATGAACAGTTGCCTTAGCATAGAAGTCCAGAAGGGCAGTTTTGTATATAACAGCGGGTGTTTCCAAGAATTGTCGAAGTCCTGATTTTTCAAGGGCTTGAAACATTTTAACAAGGTTCTCATCTTTGATATTGAGAATTGAAGCAAATTTGACTTGATAGACATTAAGAGTATATGCTCCGGCCATTTTTGTAAGTAGGAAAGAGTCAGATAGATTCTGCAGTAGAGAGAAGATGTTTAAGAGAAAGCAGTAGCTGAGTAACAAAAGTTTTGAGACGGTAATAGTGAAAAGTGAGAAAGTGATATTTTAAAATAAATGTACATCCGTCAAGTAAACACAAGGACACGTGTCAGTATGTTTACGGTTGAGTATTTGAAAAGACATGCAGAGTTTGTCAGAGACTCGAATGATTTTAAAATTTGAAAGAGGCGGGCTGTCCAGACGGTTATTAAGAGTAATCAGAAGAAGATTTGTCGTTTTATGATAACGTCTACTGGAAGTTTCAAAGTACTGAAATATTTGAGCACTTTGATAAAACCAGCAGACTCGTTGTTTTATCGAAAAGAAAAATATTCTATCTGTTTTCTGAGAAAGATATAAAAATCTTAGTCTGACTAAGATATTGTTCCCCCTCGATAAATGCAACTAATAAATGTAGAGATATGAAATCTGAGGACAAGATGGATGAATCTTGGTATTCGTGTAACCAAAATTGCCGGCTCTTCAGCTTCCTGATACTCTATATAAATGCCTGCAAATTTACAAACTAAGTCATTCAAACTTTTCTTTTCTCAAATCAGTATAAATGATAGGTGCAAGTGATCTATCGGAGCCTTCTCCGGAATCAGAATCAGCAGAGGAATTCCAAAAGCTACTTTCAGTCACTCGTATACAGATGTTTGAAGACATCTTTTTCCAATACATTAGTGCTGACAAGATTCAAGCTTGCTGGATAATTTTCGAAGAAGACCATCCTTATCCAAGATATAAGGATTAGGAAGAAAATCCTCAGTTTAGAATTCCTAACCAGTCCTTAGATAAGTTCCTGCTGAAGTACTTTGCAACATAAAAAGTACTTCAAGCTGCTGATAACAATGAATGGAGTAGATAAACTTAATGTAAGGAAATCTTGACATTTTTGTTCATCTACTGCTTTCATTGAATAAAAAAAAGTAAGAAAGACTTAGTCTGGTGAATCAGTAAGTGCTTCGGCCGACTTGAGACTCGTCAACTTCTTCATCATCAGATGCATCCGGTTGAGTGGAAGTACTCCATAGATGTGGAATTGTATGTTGTAACCTATCTTTGAGTAAATGTGCAATGGAATACCAGTATTTATCTTAAATCGTTTTCTTCTGCAAATAACTCAATATTAGCTGAATAAGGCATAATTTATAAAAGATAAATTGACATTCATATATGAAAGAATCAGAAGAGACTTTGACAGCTTCTACTGGAAGTTTTAAACAGAGTGCCTTATTTTAATGAAGAGATAAGTCTCCTTCTGCTTCTGATACAAAATCAAATATAATCATAATAAAGTTCCCCTAAATTAATGTAATTATTAAATGTCACATCTTGGTAAGTGAACCGTCGATGACTTGATTCAGAACGCTTCGTATTTCACGCCGAAGATATGATTACCTCGATCTTTGGAACCTGGTTTATTATCTATAAATACGGGCATAGAGGATAGTCATACATTCACCTTTAAACAAAATGACAAGAGAGAATAGTCCTGATTTGGCTGATGAGTTCATGAAGAGGGTGACTGCTGCAAGGAAACAAGCGATTGAAGACAAGGTGCTGGAAAAAGTACTTGCCACCTGGTCTAAAGTCCAGGAGCTTCAGTCCTCCTTTGAAGATGGGTTGTATGCTACTACCAAACAGCTGGTAGCAATGGAGAAGTATTATCGACGTCTCCATAATGCTGACATCGAAGACGTCTTCTCTGATGATGGCGTCTACCTCCTCATGCTCTTAAAGGAGCAGAGGACTCTGAAAAAGATTGCTTTTTCAGAGGAATTTTTGCGTACCTCCACCGGAGAGCTGACCACTTGGTTGGCATTCTGGACAGAGTACGTTAAAAATGAAGTGAAAGTTGAACGCCCCCGCCTATATTATTAATGAAAATATTATGTTATGTTTACTGATTGTCTCTCTCGCTTTTCTTTTATTTTCTGCAAAACAACTCTGAAGAAACAGAAGAAGTCACAACACATTAATGAAGATAATAGATAATTAATTTAAGTCTATCAATCCAAGTGAGTTTCGAAAATAAGAAAACTTATTTTCAGGCAGAGATTTTGTAAAGATATCTGTTGTTTGTTGATTAGTAGAAACATATTCCAGACGAATGTTCTTCTTCTGCACATGATCTCTAATGAAATGATGTCTGATGTCTATGTGCTTCGTTCTGGAATGAAGTACTGGATTTTGTGTGATTGCAATGGCACTGGTATTGTCACAGAAAATAGGTGAGTCGGAGGCTTGAATTCCATAGTCTTTTAATTGTTGCTGTATCCATAGTATTTGAGAACAGCAGCTTCTAGCAGCCAGATATTCTGCTTCTGCAGTAGATGTGGCTATGGAAGTTTGCTTTTTACTAAACTAGGATATCAACCTGTCACCAAGAAATTGACAGAAACCACTTGTGCTTTTTCTGTCTAGTTTGCAACCTGCATAATCAGCATCTGAATATCCAATAAGATTTAACGATGAATCATTGGGATACCATAAACCGACATTTTGAGTTCCTTTTAAGTACTTCAAAATACGTTTAGCAGCAATATAATGAGATTGTTTGGGGTTAGATTGAAATCTCGCACTAATACAAACAGCAAACATGATATCTGGTCTACTGGCAGTCAGATATAACAATGAACCAATAAGACCACGATACTGAGTTACCTCTACTGGAATTCCACTTTCATCTTTATCAAGTTTAATAGATGAGCTCATTGGAGTAGAAGCAGCAGAGCATGCTTCCATACCAAACTTTTTCAGAAGCTCCTTGGTGTACTTGGCTTGATTTATAAAAATTCCAGTATCAAGTTGTTTGATCTGTAATCCTAAGAAGAATGTTAATTCTCCCATCATGCTCATTTCGAATTGATTCTGCATCAACTTTCCAAACTTTGCACATAATTTGGGGTTGGTTGACCCGAAAATAATATCATCAACATAGATCTGTACTAAAAGTATATGTTTATTCTTGACTAAAGTAAACAGAGTTTTGTCTACTGTCCCAATTGTAAAGTCATTATCGATAAGAAATTACGATAAAGTGTCATACCACGCTCTAGGTGCCTGTTTTAGACCATATAATGCTTTGTGTAATTTGAATACATGGTGAGGTGAGAAATGATCGATAAAACCTGGAGGTTGTTCGACGTAGACCTCTTCTTGTAATAGACCATTTAGAAAGGCTCTCTTCACATCCATTTGATAAACTTTGAAGTTCTTAAACGCAGCAAAGGCCAAAAATATTCTGATAGCTTCGAGTCTTGCTACTGGTGCGTAGGTCTCATCATAGTCTATTCCTTCTTCTTGTCTAAAATCCTGAGCTACCAGTCTTGCTTTATTTCTGACCACAATGCCTTCTTCATTTAGTTTGTTTCTGAATACCCACCAAGTTCCAATTACAGCTTGGTGAGATGGTCTAGGTACTAGAAACCAAAATTCGTTTCGTTTGAATTGATTCAGCTCTTCTTGCATAGCTTCAATCCAACTAGGATCCAGAAGAGCTTCTTCAATTTTCTTTGGTTCGTCCCGAGAAATAAAAGCAGCATGCATGTATTCATTAATCATTTGCCTTCTGGTTCTCAGAGGCGCTGCTGGATTTCCAATAACCAACGATGGAGGATGAGATTTTCTCCAAATAAAAAGATTTAAAAGGATATCTTCCTGATTTGATATGTTAGGATTGTTCTCGACGGAACCAGTATTAGGTTCTTGAGTGTCTTCTGCTGGTATTGGTAGATCTAATGTCTGTACTTCTGGTTCCATTATCGGAATGTCTGGTTCTGGATTTTGAACATCCTTGATGTTTGCTTCTACATCATCTTCACTGTCCAGTTCCAAGTGGATCCTGTCTAACCTGTTACTTAAATCTGACGTGTTAGATATTTCAAGAGCACTGTTGTCTTCATCGAAGACAACATGAATCGACTCTTCAACATTAAGAGTTCTATTGTTGAAGATTCTAAAAGCTTTGCTTATGGCAGAGTAACCAAGGAATAGTCCAGCATCTGATTTTGAGTCAAATGCAGTTAAGTGATTTTTGCCATTATTTAGTACAAAACATTTGCAACCAAACACATGAAAATAAGATATGTTGGACTTATTCCCTTTCCATATTTCATAAGGAGTTTGATTGTGCCTTTTGTTGACCATTGTTCTGTTTTGCGTGTAACAAGCAGTGTTAATTGCTTCTGCCCAGAAGCGCTGAGAGATGTCTGCATCTGCTAGCATTGTTCTAGCTGCTTCTTTTAGAGTTCTGTTTCTCCTCTCAGCTACTCCGTTTTGTTGAGGTGTTCTGGCAGCTGAATATTCATGATGAATCCCCTGTTCATCCAAATATAACTCAAGATTTTTGTTAGTGAACTCAGTACCCCGATCACTTCTGATTTTAATGATAGAAGAAGATTTTTCATTTTGAATCTTTTTCAGAAGCTTGATCAGGAGGCTACTGGTTTGATCTTTTCCTGCGAGAAATATTACCTAAGTGAATCTAGAAAAATCATCAATAACAACAAGAGTATATTTCATTCCCCCTAGGCTCATGATAGGGATTGGACCAAATAAGTCCATATGCAGCAATTCCAAACATCTTGAAGTTGATTTGTTATCTTTGTTCTTGAAACTAGATCTTATCTGTTTCCCAAGCTGACAGGCAGAACAAACATGATTCTTAACAAAATTAATGTCAGGTAAGCCATCAACTATATTCTGCTTTTTGAGATGATTGATTGACTTGAAATTCAGATGATTCAATTTCTTGTGCCAGAGCCAGTGTTTATTACTAAGAGAGGTAACTAAGCATGTATGAGTATTGACATGATATGAGTTCCAAGAGACTCTGTAGGTGTTGCCTTCTCTCTTTCCAGTTAATACAGTAGATTCAGCAGAATCTTTAACTATACATGAGTGCTTCTGAAAAGCTACAGAATAACCATTATCACATAGTTGACTAATGCTAATCAGATTGTAACAAAGGTTCTCAACTAGTAGCACATCATTAATGGTTATATTGCCATGGATAATCTTACCCTTACCCACGGTTTTACCTTTTGAGTTGTCTCCAAAGGTTATCTTTGGTCCAGTGCAACTCATCATCTCGGAAAGTAGGTTTTTCTGTCCAGTCATGTGTCTGGAACATCCACTGTCCAGATACCATGTAGAGTTACTGATTTCTGTTTTCTTCTCATGTTCCTGCAAACACAAATTTTAGTATCTGGTACCCAAATCTATTTGGGTCCAAGCCTTATCAGTCCTTTGGGGACCCACATTTGTACAATTTTTGGTGACCTTGTACTTCGGATATCCAAAGATGTGCGTGCAACAGAAGGTCTGTTACTTCTAACAGTATGCATATTAAAATGTTGTTTTTTTCTTCTGTTTTTGTTGTCTAGTCTGTATCTCTTTTGAACAGGTCTAGAATTATAGTGTTGGTAGTTTTTAACCTTCATAGAGATTTGTCCTCTTGAGTTGAATCCCTTACTTGATCCAGAGCTATGGTGGACTCTTCCCTTGGGTTCAACATAACCAAGACCATAATGCTTTCTTTTGTTCATCTGATCTACATTCCTTTCAATTTGAACAGTAGATACTTCTGGTTCATATACCAAGCTGGATCTTACAAAGCGAATGTACTTCTCTTTGTTCGTATCCAGTTCTGGCTTAGTACTAGTTTCAGAGATGCTTTCACTATTGCTGAATCCAAGACCACTTTTGTCTCCAGATTGCTTCTGCAATTCCTGCATCTTTTCCAATGAAACTGAGGACTTATTCCAAGCATTTACCAGAACAGATAACCTCTGACTTTCAGATTTTAGTGTCTGGTAATCTGTGTTTATCCTATCATTCTCAGTTTTCAACCTATTAATCTCAACCTTCAGATCAGTACAACTACTTTCTTGTAGGCAATCAAACTTACTAATTTGATCCTTTAGGTTTTGATTTTCAGTCTTCACTTCCTCGAATGATTGAGAAAGTCCTGAGTACTCATTAACCATCTCATGTAATGCATTAATCAGATCAGTTCGTGTGAATTCATTAGAATCAAAATCAAATACCTCTCCAGATGTCGAGGTTGAATCAGTATCTGCCATGAGACATTTGACTTCTTCTGCATCACTGTCACTAGAATGACTTTCTGAATCAGATGACTCAGAGCTGGAGTCCGCCCATTTGGATTTGCTTTCTTCAGCAATCATTGCTTTTCGGTCTCTTCTGGACTTTTTGTCATTCCTCTTGTGATCCTTTTTCTTCTGGTCATCCTTCTTTGGTTTAGGACAATCAGCAATGAAGTGACCGATTTTTCCACAGTTAAAGCATCTCATATCACCAGATGGTGAATCTTTCTTGAAATTGCGATTGAGACCCTGATAAGCTCGATGGTTCTTTTTCATGAACCTGGAGAATTTCTTTACAAACAAGGACATAGCATCACTGCTGATCTATTCAGCAGTCTTCTCCAATGTGCTATCGATGATGACAGTAGGTAATGCTTGAGGAGAAACTATAGCAGCAGCAGAAGAGGCAGTAGCAGTAGTAGTAGCAGCAAGAGCCTTGGTAGGTAGACTTGAAGGCTCTTCTCCACTTCTTACCTCCAATTCGAACTCGTAAGCTTTTAGATCTGCAAACAAGTCGTTCAGTTCCAACTTGTTTAGGTCTTTGGACACTCTCATAGACATTGTTTTTACATCACATTCTCTGGGTAAGGCTCTCATCACCTTGAGGGCTATTTCTCTGTTGCTATGCTCTTTACCCAAAGCTGTTAACTCATTTATCAAGCTACTAAATCTTTCATCGAAATCATTTAGAGTTTCACCAGCTCTCATTTTTAGATTCTCAAACTTCTGCATTGCTAAAGACAGTTTGTTTTCTTTCGTTTGCTCATTTTCCTCACATATCTGGATGAGCTTTTCCCAAATATCTTTTGCAGTAGAACACATTTTAATCTTGCTAAAGGTGTTCTTGTCGAGAGTTTTATATAATATATCCTTTGCAACATTATCAAGGTTGGCCTTCTTCTTATCTTCGCTGGTCCATTCACTTCTTGATTTTTCAACCATCTGTGGTGCACCCTCAGTGACAGCAACAGCTGTGTTAGGCTTTAATATCTTTAATGTACCATCTGTGATGACATACCACATGTCGTCATCTTGTTCTGCAAGATGAGCTTGCATTCTAATCTTCCAATCATCAAAGTCTTCCTTAGAGAACATAGGAATCTTGCTAAAGTGTGCCATCTGTTGTAGTTTTTCACGAACAAGAATAACCTGCTCTGATACCAATTGTTGTGGATCGAAGTTGAGTTTAGAGGGGGGTGAATAAACTCTACTCATTTTTCTTTATAAGGAGGTACTAAAATCCTGCTAGAGATAGTAGTTTATCTTGTTGCGTATACTTTCACCAGATTACAATTATAGGTGCGGAAATAATCTGATGAAGTAGGTCAAAGACAGTAAGAACATTAGACAGTAGTTGTTTATGGAAGTTCGAAGATGAAATCTTCTACGTCTCCCCTTCTCCTGTTTCCAGAAGGTATCACTAAAAGACTTTGGATATTACAGTACAACTCTTGTACACACCCACTTCAGAAGGACTTACACTTTTGCCTACTGAAACTCTTAGTTACTCAACACAGTGAAAACGTGATACACAAAGTTCTGAAAAGACTCTTTTCAGATTACAAACTCTTCTGATAAAGTATAAGTGTTGTAAATGATTGTGAAGAGTGTAAGAAACAGTAGCACAAGATGATCTTCAAAAGATCAGATATTTGCTATGAAGCGTGTGATACTTTTCTTTGTGTTGAACTCAAAGTTATCAAGGAATTTCGAGGTTGTTCTATTGAGTGAAATAGCGTTGATCCTTGAAAGATATTTTGCGCACTGTCGTGTCTTTTATATGGGTTTGTTCCATGTATATATAAGTGACTGAGTTCAACGTCTATGATCAGAAGATGTCTTCAGACTTCTGATTGAATCAGCTTTATTACCTAAAAAGGTTCCTGCAGAAAAGCTATAAAACAATCAGTCCTGGTTTATACTAAAATCGGTAAAGTGAATTAAATGACTCCGTACAGTATTTAATGCTGCAATTAATACTAGTACTTGGTAAACTTAACGGTAACATTTAAGATAGTCCCGTTAGGTAACATATTCTTCTGATTCTGTTTTTCTATCCTTCTGATTTTCTTATCGTCTACTGTTTTCTTATGGAATGCTGCTGGTTTTTATTTTCATCGCCACAATTAATTCATGTCTATCAATGAATATACTACATTCTCTGATTGAATATTATTTTCATTTTTAATTGAATTAAAAATTTCATCTTTATGTGAATAATGTAAATAATTATCCCACCAACCTTTAAGTTGGCCAATAAATCCTGCTATTATCATTTTAGCAATATTTTTATCAGTATTATCTGATGTTTTACATACAGTACTATACATGAGCATTCTGTGAGCAGTATTATAAATCTGCTTATCACTAAAACCATCAATATTCCACTCATAAATACTTTTCCCATTATAACTATTTGAGAAATATATTCTTGTTCTTCTAAAAGAACATTCATTGGAGTGGGTCTATCATAATAATATTTATTTTGGGTAGGTCTATCTGGCCATTTAATTTTATTAATTTCTTCATCAGAAGAGTTATTTATTTTTTCAAACTCTTCATTAAGAGTATTTAAATTAAGATTTTTAAATTTTTCTTCTAATAATTTTTCTATATCAGAAACAGAAGATTTAAATTTAAAATCTTTTATATCAGGAGGGGATTGTATAGAAGAAGTAGCAATAGAAACAATATTATTTTCTGGTTCTTGTATATGAACATCTGGTTTAATTTGATTAATAGCTAAAATAATTTTATCAACACGAACTTTAAGAGAATTTATTTCTTCTCCTATTATTGTGAGATATAAATTGGTATAATTCTGTTTTTCAATTATCTGATTAATATGTTTAACAGTTATTTGTAACATATCATTGTTAAATGATTTTGAAAAAGCAGTAAAATTTAAAATTTTATTATTTTTTTCTATAATAAAAGATTGTTGAGGAGGGTAAACAGATTTTTGAATCTGTCCTGAAGAAATTTTATAATTTCTTTCAAGTATAGAAATATAATCTATAATAAATGTTTTGAAAAATCAAGGAACAAAATATATTAATTTATTTTGGTTTTCAAAGTATTTATAAAACTTTGAAACAATATATTCAAATTCTTCTTCAGAGAAACTTTTAAAATACCAATCTCTGAAAGATTCTCATTTGGATAAATAAAATTCTACATTTATTTTGGCCCTAGCTATAGAACCTTTTGTAAAATTTATTTTAGTTTTACTATCCATTAAATACTAAAATTCATTTCTGAAACAGTATCGGTTTCTTTAACTTTTTGAAAGTTACTTTTAAGAACAATATTATTTTGATTTATAATTAAATCATCTAATATATCAGTAGATTCTAAATCTTCTCTTTCTTGAGAAGTAGATGCTCTAGAAGTTTGTGGTATATCTACCATATAATCTAGAGGAGAAATAAAAGAATGACTAGATCTTGATCTAGCATAAAAAGAAGAGGGTAATAATCTTGTTTGTTCATTATTGAACTGTATTTGAAACAGATCCTTCATTATTTTGTAATACTTGTTGTAAATCCCTATTTATTATAGGATTTCTAGGAACAGCTTGTTCAATTTTCCAGTTTTCTGGAAATTCAATTTCTTCCCATTTTATAGATCTATGGGTTGTAATATTAGATATATTAAAATTAGTTTCCATTAGAATAGTTTCATTATTAATATCTTTATTATTAACATTATTATTATTATTATTATTATTATTATTATTATTATTATTATTATATAATATTATGTATTGCTTCCAGATGCGTACAACAAATAAGTAAACTTAGCAAGGGTATAATAGTAAATTTATTAATATTTAAAAGCTAATCACGTATTCAAAATGTTGAACCAAACAATCTTAATAGTATCTATTGAGGATCGATATAGAGTTTGGGGGGGGGGGGGGGGGGAGGCGAATAAACTCGTTTATTTGACGGTCGTTTTTGCAAATGGTGCTAGAATCCTGTTAGAGATTATAGCTAATATTGTTCAAGAGTAAGTCCAGCATATCACAATAAAAAGTGCCGAAACGATCCGATGGAGTACGGTGAAATACAATAAATCAATAGGCAGTAGACAATGGTTGTTTATGGAAGTTCGAAGATAAAATCTTCTACGTCTCCCCTTCTTCTGTTTCCAGAAGGTATCACTAAAAGACTTTGGTTTTTACAGTACAACACTTGTATACACCCACTTCAGCAAGAATTATCCTTTGCCTACTGAAACTCTTAGTATCTCAACTCAATAAAACGAATACAGCAAAGTTCTGGAAAAAACTCTTTTCCAGAATACAAACTCTTCTCAAAGATATAGTAACGTGAATATGTTTGTAGAGAGAGTAAGAAACACTCAGCACAATATGATCTCAAAAGATCAGATAACTAATATGAAGTGTGTGCTGCTTTTCTGTATATTGAGCTTGAAGATGATAAGAAGTTCTGAATGCTCAAATCAACGTTCGTATGTTAGAGAATGTGCTCGTAGTTTTTGGTAACCTATAAACGTCGTTGATCTTGTGTATTTATAGAAGTCTTGAATCAAACGTCTATAAAAAAAACGACTTCTTTGACTTCTGATAGAATCAGCTTTATTGCCTAAAAAGGTTCCTGCAAAAAGCTTCCGAACAATCAGTCTTGTTTCATACCACATTTGGTAAAACGTGTTAAATGACTTTGTTCAGCATTAATGAAGTATTAAATACTCGTACTTGGTAAAGTAACGGTAAAATTAAATACTTGAACGATAGGTTCTAATTTAATAAAAGTTAAGTTCTGCTTCTGTTTTTCTAAGCTGATAAGTACTCGAAGAGTACTGCTTTGTTAAAGCGACACGCGAACTTCTGCTTTTATATTATCTTCTGGTTTTACTAATGAGATCTACTGGTTTTGATTATCATCACCACAGTTAAATTACGTCTAACAATTTCCCCCTTTGTGGTAATGCCAAAACCTAGAAGTTAGTATGATGAAGAGAATAGTTAATCCGAAACAGATAATAATTATAACCAAATAATTTGAAAGGTATTTAAACAGTAAAGAAGAGTTCAAAAGAGTATTAATCAAAAAGATTAATCATCAGTCCCAATATCCTTGAATAGTGCATCATCGTCATCTCCAAAAATGGAACCTGATTCGAAACACGATCATTAAGGGCCTGAAGGGATTGAGATTGGGACTCAGTCTTGGCATCGATAGATTCAAGTTTCAAATCAGTAGCTTCCACTTTAGTTGAAATTGAGCGAAAAGACGACTCATGATTAGAGACAGTTCGAATAACATCTGATTGTCCAAGAACGATGTTGGCGTGACTGGTCAAGACATTCTTCCTGAAAAGGTCGGATTCAACTTCAATCTTAGCCAACGATTCTGCCGTTTTAACGACATGTTTCGTTATGCGTTCTCGGAAGAATTTTGTGGCGTCGACTTCAACAGCATGTTCAAAGGATATCTGTTTGACGATATCTGAAAGTCTGTCAATATTTTGTTTCAATATGTCCATCTCAAATTCAAGATTAAAGCGCTCTTCATCTGAGGATGGACTTCTTGCGAGCATACGTTATGATATTTCAGCGAGATGCGCAACATGAGCAATGCGAGTTGGTGAATCAGTAGGAAGGACAACTAAGGCAGTAGAAGAAATAAGATCTGTTGGAGCAGTGGTAACAACAGTAGTTTGTCCAACAGAGGATCCTTCAGCAGCAGCGGAGGGTTCAGGAAGTAATCTTTCTTCTGGTTGCTCGGCTTCCATGGCCTCTAGTTGTTCAACTGCTGGAATTTTATCACTCATGATGGCTTCCATTTCTGCTTGATGTTCAGCAGAGAAAATCTCCAAATTTGGCAGTGATTGAGATGGTGCAGCATCTGAGTCTGCTAATTGTTGTTCTGCTGGATGAGCTCCTGGTTGGACCATATCATCAGCCTGAGTTGTTTCCTTTTCCGCAGAGACGTTAACAACAATAGATTGAATGACTTAGTCCACTGAAGCTAATTCACGAACAGATAGAAGAGATGAAGACTGAGTAGGCTGCTTCGGAAATGCAGGAGTACTGGAAACTCTAGCTTCTGGAAGAGCTATAGTTCTTTCCTCAACTAGCATATTCTGACAACATTTGGGAATGAAGCCTACTGAATACTGTACAAATTCTTCAAAAGTCTGTTCTTGAGCAAGAAGTTGCTCATCCATCACTTTCAATTGATCAGTAAGAATAAGGATCACATGCTAATCCTGAGCAGCAGTGGGAATCAAAGCATCAAAATTAGACTGAATAGTCTTTAAAACTGATTCCAATTTCTGTCGTTTTAAATTCTCAAAAATAAAACTTCGGTGTCTCATAGCTTCAATCACAGTTTCAGTCTTGGCAAGAGCAAATACCTTCTCTTCATTCTTTACCATTTTTCGAAATGCACCTGGTGTTCTGCAGAATGTGAGAGGATGGAATACTCGAACCTTATGCCAATCATCAAAGAGGGTCATTTCTCCATTGGCAGATTTCTCAATCTCTTCCAAATGAAGATAAATACCAGTTAAGGCAGATGATTTGGCACTGTGAATTTGTGGTTCTGCAACGAGTTTTCCTTTGCCTTTGTCTGAAGACGAGGCAGGCACGGGTCGAAAAGCAGAAGACCCTGAAGTAGATTCATGAATAACAACTCCAGACGAGGGTCTGAAGGTTGGAGCAGTAGAGGTTGTGGTAGCAGAGGTAGCTGCTGGCTTAGTGACATGAACAGATACTTGCAAAGAAGACGTGGCTTTTGGAAACACTTGTCTCAACGAGAAAGTGTCTAAATCAGCAATGGCGACTGTTTTCTTGATGTGAAGCACTGTGTGAGCCTTCTTCTTGCTTGGGGTGGCATGGATAGATGCTTGGGTAGGAGCAGAAGACTCCTCAGATACTGTTTTATCAGAATCAGTAGAGATAACCACTCTTTTCCTTTTGATCTTCTTCTGAGGTCCTTGAACCTTAGATTGAGCATCTCCTACTTCCTTCTTCAAGGCAATGAACTCAGCCACAAAGGACTTTGGTCTAAGAGCAAGTAAATTTTCGGCATCGGCCTTTGTCACATAAGAAGCGTCATGTAGTAGCCCGAATTCCAAATTGGGTAATTAACGGATTAATGGTGATTAAGAAGGTTTAATGTGTAATTTTGACCGTGGTCATGATCGGACGGACCGAAGATGGTTCGGTAGCACCGAAGAGTTCGGACGATCCGAAGTGGGTTCGGTGGATCCGATCATGAGGTGTCAAGAGTTGATCGACACGTCAGTTTACATGCAAGTTCGGATGATCCGAAGTGTAGGTTCGGTGGATCCGATCATGAGGTGTCAAGAGCCGATGGACACGTAGGAGTTCGGACGTTCCGAAGTGGGTTGTATAACTATTGTCGTTGGCCATAATTCCGCTGTTATCTCTGATTATTATTAATTAAGTTAATTGCATGCTTAGTTCTTGATTAGTAGGTGATTCTGGAACGGGTCACTACATTTATGGTATCAGAGCATGCTTACGATTTTGGGATATAGATTCTGTTTTGGGATTTTCGTTGACCATTTTACCATTTTTCCCCATTCTATCTTGTAGCGATGGCTGACCACTTTGGTGATGAGAGTAGTCAGGGAAGTGTAGGTCGTTGGGGTGACCAGGACGATCGTAGGCGTCATCGTGAACATCGTCATCGTCGGGATGGTCCTAGGCGTTTTGATTTGCACCGTTTCATTCAGATGGGGCCTAAGCCTTTAGTCGGCGGTGAGACTCCCGATGATGCTGAGGATTGGTTAGAGCGCATGGAGAGTTGTTTCCGTGCATTCCAGTGCACCGAGGAGCAGAGGATGGAGACTCTTAGTTTTCTTCTCGAGGGCCGTGCGCGCAAGTGGTGGCGATCGACTTCTGCGCCGATAGTCCAGTCTCAGGGTAGGGTGACCTGGGCCGAGTTCCGTGCAGCTTTCATGCAGCTGTATTTTCCTCCAGCCCTTCGCCAGGCAAAGACGATTGAGCTCCTGAATCTTAAGCAGGGGAGTATGTCTGTTGATGAATATCAGCAGAAGTTCTTCGAGTTGTTACCCTTTGCCCCTCATATCAGTGGCAGTTCTGAGGCCAAGTATGACCATTTCCTCCAGGGTCTTAACCAGGAGATTTTTGATCGAGTCACTGTCTGTGATAATCCTACTTCTTATGATGGGTTAGTGAACCGGTGTCGCCAGGCAGAGATCAGTCTCTAGCGTGGTAGGGCTATTCTTTCTTCTAGACCTCCGAGTACTTTGAGCCCTCGATCTCAGTCTTTCAAGAAATCTGGTTCTTCTTCTTCTGGATCTGGATCACGGTCTAGCGGTGTTTTCCGCTTTGGTAAGAAGAAGGTTTCTTGTGTGCATTGTGGGAAGAACCATCCATCGGAACAATGCCGATCAGCCGCGGGAGCTTGTTTTCAGTGCGGAGAGATGGGTCATATCAAGAAGAATTGTCCTCAGTTGCGAGGTGGAGCAGGATCTGGTTCCGGATCTCAGACGACTGTTCAGCAGAGGAGGCAGGGTCAGGCAGTGGGTAGTTCAAATCTTCGACCTCGTGCCTAAGGTCAGGTTTTTGCGCTGAACCAGGATCAGGCTGCAGATGAGACAGAGAGAGTCATAGCAGGTACTTTTCGTTTATGCGGTATTCCTGCTTTTGTTCTTATTGATACCGGAGCATCACATTCATTCATTTCTGCACGATTTGTTAAGCGTCATAAGTTACCATATGTTTCTCTAGACGTCATTCTTTCCGTTTCTACCCCGATGGGTCATTCGGTGTTAGCGAAGCGTCTAGTGATGGGTTGTCCCTTAGATTTTGAGGGTAACGAATTGACTGCGAATCTTATGATCCTGGAGATGGAAGATTTTGATTGTATTCTAGGTATAGACCTATTGACTACCTAACGAGCTACCGTGGATTGTTACCAGAAGCTTGTTCAGTTTCGTATGACTGAGAGCTCTAGTTGGTTTTTCTATGGTGAGGGAGCGCGACCTCCGATGCCAGTGGTATCTGCTCTGAAAGCCTGTCGTGCTTTAGAGGCGGGCGGGGAAGGCTACCTCATCTATGCGATTGATTCCTCCACAGGTAGTGTTGGTATAGATGATATTCCAGTGGTTTGTGAATTTCCTGATGTTTTTCCAGATAAGATTCCTGGTTTTCCTCCGGTTAGAGAGGTGGAATTTGGCATTGAGTTAATGCCAGGGACTGCACCGATTTCTCGTGCCCCCTATCGTCTTGCTCCGTCAGAGATGAGAGAATTGAAGCAGCAATTGCAGGATCTTCTTGATAAAGGTTATATTCGCCCGAGTGTTTCACCTTGGGGAGCTCCAGTCTTGTTTGTCAAGAAGAAAGATGGATCTATGCGATTGTGCATTGATTATCGCCAGCTGAATCGTGTGACGATCAAAAACAAGTATCCATTACCTCGTATCGATGATTTGTTCGATCAGCTTCAGGGTACCTCTGTTTACTCCAAGATTGACTTGCGATCGGGTTATCATCAGATGAGAGTTAGAGATGATGATATTTCCAAGACTGCATTTCGTACTCGATATGGGCATTACGAGTTTCTAGTTATGCCATTTGGATTGACGAATGCGCCAGCAGTGTTCATGGATCTGATGAATCGAGTCTTTCGGGATTTTCTAGATCAGTTTGTTGTGGTTTTTATCGACGATATCTTGATTTATTCTCACAGTGTGGAAGAGCATATTCAGCACTAGAAGATTGTGTTGCAGATTCTTCGCGAGAAGCAATTGTATGCTAAGCTGAGTAAGTGCGAGTTCTGGATTGATCGTGTAGTATTCCTTGGTCATGTGATTTCCAAGGAAGGAATTTCTGTGGATCCTAGCAAGATTGAGGCAGTGCTGAATTGGTCACGTCCTACGACGGTGGCTGAGATCCGTAGTTTTCTAGGTCTGGCAGGATATTATCGTCGCTTCATCGTGAATTTCTCTCAGGTAGCTAGACCATTGACGCAACTTACTCGGAAGGATGTTCCATTTGAGTGGTCATCTGAGTGCGAAGATAGTTTCAGAGAGCTTCGTCGACTTCTGACTTCTGCACCTGTTTTGGCGTTACCGTCAGGATCTGATGGTTTCAGTGTTTACACCGATGCTTCTTTTCAAGGCTTAGGGTGTGTGTTGACGCAGAATGGTCATGTGATCGCTTATGCTTCCAGACAGTTGAAACCTCACGAGGAAAAGTATCCTATTCATGATCTAGAATTAGCTGCTATTGTGTTCGCGCTGAAGATATGGCGTCATTACTTGTACGGGGTTAAGTTTGAAATTTTTACTGATCATAAGAGTCTGAAGTATCTGTTCACTCAGGCTGAGTTGAACATGAGACAACGTCGTTGGATGGATCTACTTAAAGATTATGACTGCGAGATCAAATACCATCCAGGTTCTGCGAATCTCACAGCCGATGCTCTTAGTCGCAAGGTGAGAGCCTCTGCACTTCAGACCAGTGCTATGATTAGTACTATCCAGGATTGTTGTTCATTGGGATTTAATTTCAAACATCGGAAAGGTATAGAGAGCATTCGTGTTGCTACCATTTTATCTGAGCCAGCTTTGTTCGCTCGGATTCGAGATGCACAGATGTCTGATCTCAAGACTCAGAGATTAGCCCGATTGGTTGGTGGAGATAGCAATTTCCATTATCAGTCTAATGGTCTTCTGTGTTTGTCTAATCGGGTTGTAGTACCAGAGGATGATACTTTGAGGGAAGAAATCTTGGCTCAGGCTCATCGAAGCAAGTTGAGTGTCCATCCGGGAAGCAACAAGATGTATAAAGATTTGAGGACACGATTTTGGTGGAAAGGGATGAAGCGCAGCGTTTATCAGTTTGTTTCCAAGTGTCTTGTTTGTCAGCAGGTTAAGGCAGAGCACCGTCGACCGGGAGGATTATTGTTGAACTTACCTATTCCCGAATGGAAGTGGGAGCATATCGCGATGGATTTCATTACTCACTTACCATTGTCTTCGAGGAATAGTGATGCTATTTGGGTAGTGGTGGATCGACTCACCAAGTCTGCTCATTTTCTGCCATATAACCGTGATTTCACTTTCGATCGTATGGCTCGATTGTACATTCAAGAGATTGTACGTTTGCATGGGGTGCCAGTTAGTATTGTCAGTGACAGAGATCCTCGTTTTACCTCACGATTTTGGGGTAGTTTCCAGGCGGTATTGGGTACGTCCCTAAGTTTAAGTACAGCTTATCATCCAGAGACCGAAGGTCAGACGGAGAGGACTATCCGTACACTTGAGGATATGATGCGAGCTTGTGTGATGGATTTCGGAACCGCTTGGCAGGATCATTTGCCTTTGATTGAGTTCGCGTACAACAACAGCTATCATCGTAGTATTGGTATTGCACCATTTGAGGCGTTGTATGGGCGACGTTGTCGTACTCCATTATTTTGGGATGAAGTTGGGGAACGACATGTTGAGGGACCGGAGTTAGTCCAGCAGGCTATTGATAAGGTTGCAATAATCAAGAAACGGATTAAGATCGCTCAGGATCGACAGGCTAGTTATGCGAACACCAAGCGGCGACCTCTTTATTTTCAGCCAGGTGAGAAAGTGTTTCTCCGAGTTTCGCCTTTTCGCAGGATTTTGAGATTTGGTCTCAAGGGTAAGCTGTCTCCGAGATTTATTGGTCCATTTGAAATATTGGAAAGCGTGGGAGATTTGGCTTACAGACTTGCATTACCGCCGTACCTATCAAGTATTCATGATGTGTTCCACGTATCTTTGTTGAGACGATACGTAGCAGATGAGTCTCACATTTTGCATCCCTCTGAAGTTCAACTAAATTCAGATTTGTCTTACGTGGAACGACCAGTGCGGATCCTCGATCGCAAAGACAAGGTGTTGCGGAATAAGATCATTCCTCTTGTCTTAGTTCAGTGGCAGCGCAGAGGCACTGAAGAAGCCACTTGGGAGCTAGAGAGTCGTATGCGTTCGGAGCATCCAGAGCTCTTTTGAGTTATGCTTTGTATATGTTTGTGTTTTCAGTTGTAATCGAAATATCAGTTGTATTCAACAACAATTGAGATGTAACAACGATGTTGTTATTTCGTTTTGTTCATCCTCTAAGCCTGATTTCGAGGACGAAATCTTTTAAGGGGGGGAGAATGTAGTAGCCCGAATTCCAAATTGGGTAATTAACGGATTAATGGTGATTAAGAAGGTTTAATGTGTAATTTTGACCGTGGTCATGATCGGACGGACCGAAGATGGTTCGGTAGCACCGAAGAGTTCGGACGATCCGAAGTGGGTTCGGTGGATCCGATCATGAGGTGTCAAGAGTTGATCGACACGTCAGTTTACATGCAAGTTCGGATGATCCGAAGTGTAGGTTCGGTGGATCCGATCATGAGGTGTCAAGAGCCGATGGACACGTAGGAGTTCGGACGTTCCGAAGTGGGTTGTATAACTATTTTCGTTGGCCATAATTCCGCTGTTATCTCTGATTATTATTAATTAAGTTAATTGCATGCTTAGTTATTGATTAGTAGGTGATTCTGGAACGGGTCACTACATTTAGTGAGCATAAATGTAGTGACCCGTTCCAGAATCACCTACTAATCAAGAACTAAGCATGCAATTAACTTAATTAATAATAATCAGAGATAACAGCGGAATTATGGCCAACGACAATAGTTATACAACCCACTTCGGAACGTCCGAACTCCTACGTGTCCATCGGCTCTTGACACCTCATGATCGGATCCACCGAACCTACACTTCGGATCATCCGAACTTGCATGTAAACTGACGTGTCGATCAACTCTTGACACCTCATGATCGGATCCACCGAACCCACTTCGGATCGTCCGAACTCTTCGGTGCTACCGAACCATCTTCGGTCCGTCCGATCATGACCACGGTCAAAATTACACATTAAACCTTCTTAATCACCATTAATCCGTTAATTACCCAATTTGGAATTCGGGCTACTACACGTCATGTTCAATAGTGAAAGGAAAACCAACATCTCATGATTTCTATCCCCGAGTCACTTATAAATTTCAAAGTCTTAAGCATTTTGCTGATCTAAACAGTAAAACCAGAACTCTTCCTCAGAACCATATCCTTCAGGATTCTAAACAAGAATCAACTCCAATCCACCTTAAATCCAGAAGTGATGGCCAGCATCACTCGAACCTTCTCCTTGGTCAATTTATCAAACGTACCAGCCTTGACCAACAATATCAGAAAGCACTTGATATTCCATCTTTAGTAGCTTCTTGAAGCAAGAAGGAGAGATTTCCTCTCCAGAAGCTGAGAAAGTAACGAGGACAACCAACATCTCCTCCTTAGAAGTATCAGAAAAGTCAGAGATACCATTCTCTATAGTGGCTTTGGCGTAGAAGTCTACAAACTTCCAAAAACCTTCTTAGACCAGATTTCTCGATGGCTTCAAACATTTTAACAAGGTTTTCATTCTTGATTGTCAGAACAGAAGCAAAGTTAACTTGATAAGCATTTAGAGTGTAAGCTCCAGCCATTTCTTCAAACAAAGAGTATTTGGAGTAGATTCCGCAGTAGAATGTGAATACGATAGAAAACAGTAGCTAGTATGCGAAGGATCTGAAAGCGTAAAGGTGAAATGACTAAGAAAAGATGGTTAAACTCTAGAATGTACAGCCGTTAGTGAAACATAAGGACATGTGTCAATATGTTTACAGTTGAATTTAAAAAGTTGAGCAGAGAAAGTTAGATACGCCAAAATTTTAAAATAACTAAAAATGGGCTGGCTGTCCAAAAGTTACTAAAAATATCATAAGAGAGTTTGTCGTATTATGATAATATCTATTGGAAGTTATGAATTACTGAAATATTTTCAGCATCTGGATAAAAAACCAGTAGACACACTATTTTATCAAAAAGACAAACCTTCTTCTGCTTCTGATAAAGCACGGAAAAGAAAAAGACGTAATAGAATAATATTTCCCCTCAATTAATGCAACTAATAAATGCAATAGATACGATATATGAGGGAAGGATATATGACTCTTGATATTCGTGCATGATGTGACCGGTTGGATGTCTCTTTAACTTCCCCCGAGACTCTATATAAGTACCTGGAGGCTCACAAATAAAGTTATGTACTCAAATAAAAAATAACAAATCACAAATGGATGATGCAAAAATTCTCTCGGAGTCTTCTCCAGAGTCTGATTCAGCAGAGGAATTGCAAGGACAATTTCCAGCTTCTCGTAAGGTGATGTCAGAAGACATCCTTTTTCAAGATATGAATACTTGAAAGAAATTCCTTGGCCTGTAATATGAACAATCAGTTAGATTGTTCGTTTTTAGAAGGGCTAAGCTGTGGAATTGATAAACATAAAAATTGTACATTAATTAAATGTTTTATAATATAAATATATAGTTTTTGTTTTATTAAATATTTAAATATTATATGTTTTATAATAAATTGTATAAAATATAAGTTGTTGTGTAATTATAAGTTTTTACTATTTTTTAAAGGTTCGATAAAACAAGAATAACCTTGGCGTTGCAAATGGGATTAAGATGATTCTTGGACCTGTAGAAAGTTGATTATAAGATCTACAATATTGTTGCCAAGCATGAGATAAAAATCCTCTCACAAGTGGGATCAAATTAAGCAACAATTAAAGTTACCAAAGGAGTGGCAGTTTTACCATGCTCTAGTATTTTGACCATATCTCTCAAATTACTTGGTCAAATATTCTGAAAAAAATACCACAACTAGACAATTCAATTATCCACATGTTTCATTTTATGTGAAGAAGCAAATTCGGAGAAGAAGATTTTCAAAAGTGATGTGTAATATAATATTAATTTCTTGGAACACCAATGAAGACTTATGTGTAAAAAATAATATTTTATTTGTGGTTGTCTCCCCAAATTTGGCTATAAATAGGGGTGCATTGTAATGTATTGAGATATCTCTCATTCTATGAACAAACATTTGAGTTCATAAAATTTCTCTCTATATTTTTCTTTTATTTCTTAATTTAAATATAATTAGCATGTTAATTTCATATTCAAAGTTTTACACTTTGAATAATGAATAGCTAACTTCCTAAAGTTGAGATGATAAGGTGAAACTCTTGGCATAATAAGGTTATTAAAAGGTAAGAATCTATGTTTTATATTATTTAATCATTATTTATTGTTTATGTTATATTTATTTCTTTAAGCATTTTTATACCCTACTTATAAGTGGGAGTTTTGATTTATTGTTGCTATATGTTACACTAAATTCTTGGAACCATTTAAATGTTAGTTTGGTATTACCAACCATTTAAAGTGGATGCCTTGATTTATTATATATAAATATATTATAATATTAAATTCTTGGAACCATTTAAATGTTAGTTTGGTTTTACCAACCATTTAACTTGGATTCCTTGATTTACTATATATAAATATATCATAATAATATTTTCTTGGTACCATTTAAATGTTAGTTTGGTTTTACCAACCATTTAAAGTGGGAACCTTGATTTTGTGTTTACAAATATATATATAGCACAATATTTACTTGACCACATTTATAAGTTTTGGTATATATTATATATTTATGAGATAATAATTTATAACATAATATAAATATGATTATTTAATATATTGGAACCATTTTATTAAGTGGATTTCAATATTGTTCGTTAATGTTAACTTTATTAAAATACCAAGAGTGGATCCTTTAATCTCAACTACTTAAATTAAAATTTGAACAATTAAAATTTATCCATTAAATATTCAAACAATTAAAATTAAAAAGAAACAAAACAAAAACAAAACAAAAAGACATTGTAGTGGACTTGTAATTTCCTTAGCTTCCCTGTGGATACGATATTCGGACTCACCGAATTATATTACTTGTGGACAACCTGCTCTTGGGAGTGCAACAATCAAAGTCGCAACAAGTTTTTGGCGCCGTTGCCGGGGAAGTATAATTTAATTTCAAGTCTATTTAATTTTTTATAGTTTATTTTTCTTTATTTGAATTTTTATTTCTTTTGTGTGTTTTTATTCTTTTGCATTTGCATTTGCATGAGCATTTGGTCACGTACACTTAGTGGTCGACTCATTCGAAATAACCCTTTATTTTTACAAAACATGGCGGAAGAACCCATCCAAGAAAATGAAGATGAAATTCAATCTCAACATGATCATGATAGACGAAGAACACTTAGAGATCACATGAATCCTACACGTACTAGTGCACCTTCATGTCTAGTTTTTCCCCCTAATGCATCTCATTTCAATTTTAAGCCTGGTATTATCCAACTTTTACCCAAATTTCATGGCTTAGATTCTGAAAATCCATACATGCATTTACGAGAGTTTGAAGAAGTGTGCAACACATATAATGATCTAAATTGTAGCATGAACACCATTCGCCTTAAGCTTTTTCCTTTTTCTTTAAAATATAAAGCTAAAACTTGGCTACAAAATCTTCGATCGGGATCCATTCGAACTTGGGATGAATTGCAACAACAATTTTTGAAAAAGCTTTTTCCATCTCATAGAACAAATTCTTTCAAAAGGCAAATCATCACTTTCACTCAAAAACAAGGAGAAACTTTTTATCAGTGTTGGGATAGATACAAAGAATTGCTTAATCTTTGTCCACATCATGGTTTTGAAATTTGGAGAGTTGTTTCTCAATTTTATGAAAGCTTAACACCTAAAGATAGGCAAATGGTTGAATTTATGTGTAATGGAACATTTGAAGATAAAGATCCAAACGAGGCAATTGAGTATCTCGATTCATTAGCTGAAAATGCTCAAAATTGGGACACTATAGGTACAATCGAACCATCAAATAAGATTCAATCTCCTACATCTGGTGGAGGTATGTACACTCTCAAAGATGAACATGATCTTCAAGCTAGATTTACCTCTTTGGCAAGAAAAGTTGAGGCACTTGAATTGAAAAAGAATGGTCAATTAAAATCTATTCAAGAAATTGCGTGTCACATCTGTGATACAAGTGATTATTTTACAAAAGATTGTCCCACTTTGCCCTCTTTTAAAGAATATCTCCATGAACAAGCCAATGTTTTGAACAATTTCAAAATGCCAAATTTTGAACCATTTTCTCAAAATTACAATCCAGGTTGGCGAAATCATCCAAATTTTAGTTGGAGGAATGATAATGCTGCACAATTTTCACAACCACATTTCCAAAATCAACAAAATTTTCAAAATTATGCACCTTATGTTCCTCCACCTAAAAGAAATTTGGAAGATACATTGAATTCTTTCATTGCAAAGCAAGAGTCTATCAATACTCAAACTGCTCAAACCATGACAGATTTGAAAGATACTCTTGCTAAATTTGCATCTGCACTTAATGTTCATGAAAAAGGTAAATTTCCTTCACAACCTCTGCCTAATCCCAAGGATCATCATACACAAACTGGAACTTCTGGAACTCAACCGATGGATCAGGTAAAATCTGTTATTTCCCTTCGAAGTGGTAAGGTTGTGGAAAAATCCATTCTTGAACCTTGTGAAGATGATGATAAATCAACTCCAAATGGTAAGGAAGTGGAACCCATAACTTGAGAAGAGGAGGTTCAACAGACAGTGTCACTACCATTCCCTCATGCATTGAAAAATACAAAAAAATCAAATTTGAATTCTGATATATATGATGTTTTTAAACAAGTAAAAGTTAATATTCCTTTATTAGATGCAATAAAACAGGTACCATCATATGCTAAATTTTTGAAAGACTTGTGCACTGTGAAAAGAAAATTGAATGTGAAAAAGAAAGCATTTTTAGCCGAACAAGTAAGTGCAATCATTCAAAATAATAATACTTTGAAATACAAAGACCCTGGTTGTCCGACTATTTCATGTATTATTGGAGAACGAAAGATTAAAAAAGCCTTGCTTGATCTTGGAGCTAGTGTTAATTTACTTCCATATTCAGTTTATCAAGAACTCAATCTAGGCGAGTTAAAACCTACTTCGGTAACACTTTTACTTGCCGATAGATCTGTTAAAGTGCCAAGAGGTATGGTAGAAGACGTGTTGGTCCAAGTTGATAACTTTGTATATCCTGTCGATTTCATAGTTTTAGATACAGAACCTATCGAAGCTTGTAATGCAATTCCTGTAATTTTGGGTCGTCCAATTTTAGAAACTTCTAATGCTCTTATAAATTGCAGGAATGGAATAATGAAATTGTCATTTGGTAACATGACATTGGAGCTCAATGTTTTTAATCTTTGTAAGCAACCACATGACAAAGGAGATGAAAGTGAAGATGAAAATCTTATTGAAACTCTTGTGGAAGAAAACATTCAAGAAGGGGGTACTCGTGATCAATTAGATATTTGTTCAATTGAAACTGTTAAAGAAAATATTGAAATTGATCTTGATGATTTTATCAGGTATCACTCGTTAACAGGATCAGAGAAAGAATTTGATGCGAAATATGAGAACAAAGACGAACCACCCATATTGGAGTTAAAACCCTTGCCAGAAGAATTGAAGTATGCATTTATTGGAGAAGATGAAACATATCCAGTGGTAATTTCTTCCAAACTAGAAAGTGATCAAGAAGGTAAATTAGTTGAAATGCTTAAAAGACATAAAAATGCAATTGGTTGGACACTAAAAGATCTGAAGGGCATTAATCCACTAATTTGCACTCACAAAATTCACTTAGAAGAAAATGCAAAAACATCTCAACAACCACAAAGGAGATTAAATCCACACATGAAAGATGTTGTGAAAACTGAAGTTCTCAAACTACTTGATGTTGGGATTATCTACCATATTTCTGATAGTAAGTGGGTAAGCCCAACACAAGTAGTTCCAAAAAAATCTGGCATCACAGTGATAAAAAATGAAAAAGGTGAATTGTTAACAAGTCGAGTCCCATCTAGTTGGCAGATGTGTATTGATTATAGAAAATTAAATGATGCCACTAGAAAAGATCATTTTCCATTACCATTTTTGGATCAAATTTTAGAAAGAGTAGCAGGTCATCCATACTACTGTTTTCTTGATTGATATTCAGGTTATTATCAAATTCCCATTGCACTCGAAGATCAAGATAAAACTACATTTACATGTCCTTTTGGAACATTTGCATTTAGAAGGATGCCATTTGGATTATGCAATGCCCCTGCAACATTTCAAAGATGTATGCTAAGCATTTTTTGCGACATGGTTGAAAATTGTTTGGAAATTTTCATGGATGATTTAACTGTCTTTGGGAATACATTTGATAATTGTCTTGAAAATTTGGAAAAAGTTTTAAAAAGATGCGAGGAAAAAGGTCTTATTTTAAATTGGGAAAAATGTCATTACATGATTACTTCTGGAATTGTTTTGGGACATGTCGTGTCATCTCATGGAATTGAAGTTGATAAAGCAAAAGTTGATGTCATTGCCAATTTACCCCCTCCAAAAACCATTAAAGAAATTCGCTCATTTTTGGGACATGCTGGATTTTATAGGAGGTTTATAAAGGACTTTAGTTTAATCTCTAAACCCATTTGTAACCTCTTAACAAAAAACACTGCATTTGAGTGGACTCAAGAATGTCAAAATGCTTTTGATAAAATCATTCGACATTTAACATCAGCTCCTATCATGCAACCTCCTGATTGGTCTTTACCATTTGAAATCATGTGCGACGCGAGTGATTATGCAGTCGGTGCAATACTGGGTCAAAGAAGAAACGGTAAGTCTTATGTGATATATTATGCAAGTAGAACTTTAAACAATGCTCAAATGAATTACTCCACAACTGAAAAAGAACTACTTGCTGTAATATTTGCATTAGATAAATTTTGTTCTTATTTGATTGGATCAACGACTATTGTGTTTACTGATCATTCTGCTATTAGATATTTGTTGACGAAACAGAATGCAAAGCCACGACTGATACGATGGATTTTGTTGCTCCAAGAATTTGACATTGTGATCAAAGATAAAAAAGGAACCGAGAATGTCGTAGCCGATCATTTATCGAGACTAGAAAAATGCCACCACAATGGAGTTCCCAAGATAAAAGAAAATTTTTGAATGAGGTAAAAACTTTTATTGGGATGATCCGTATCTGTTCAAGTACTGTCTAGATCAAATTTTTCGACGTTGCATACCCGACAATGAGGAAAATTACGATCAAGATGGACAGGCCCATATGTTGTAAAGCATGTGTATCTTTATGGAGCTGTGGATATTGAAAATCCTAAAAATGGTGATGTTTTTAAAGTGAATGGACAAAGGCTTAAACCATTTTTGGAAAATGAAATATTTCAAGAAGAGTTTATTTCCCTTTCTGATCCTTAAATTTTTATGTTGATTTTATTTTGTTTGTTTTTATTTCAGGTTTCCTTAATCTTTTTATTTTCCCGGTTAAATGGCGGATAACGGTACTCCGTGACTCTCATAGTCGGTTAAATCAGTTTCCCACAATTGCTGATACAACAATAAAAAAAAATCATTTCTTTTCTTTTCAAAATGGATGAAATTCTCTCAAAAATTTGTAAATATTTTCCCTCTGTTTCTGAAAATATTCTAAGAAAAATTTATGCAGGAAGGTGTGAAAGATTGAGATTGCTAATGTAAAAAGGAATTCCAGAAGATATTCGTCTTGTAATAGAAGCTAAGGTCCGATTAGGAGGAGAAGTTCCACAATCATTGCTCATTCGATATTTGCCTGGATTAGGAAAAAGCACTTATACGAAAAAACGAAGGGCCAAAAGGTTAGGGGTTTGTCATAAGTGTGCAAGATGGACTTGTGACAAACGATGCAGATCTTTAGGATGTGTTTCCGATAACAGAGAAGATAAAATTGGTTTCATTAAGAATGGGCTGAGTAAGGAGTCTTTAGATAACATCTTATTGACTCTTGAGATGCATTCTAGTGGACATGTGCATATTGAACTTCTCCGTTTATGGAAACAATTCAAGATGAGCGTCATAGTCTTGGGAATATGACTAAAAAAGACCCTGTTTGCCAATTTATAAGAAAATTGGATGGAAAGCATATCCTCGACTCATAGAAGGCGTTGAAGCCGTTTATGGACGTAAAACCAGAGGAAAATTGTGAGCCACAATCACACTACTGTTTATATGCATGTGTGTCATTATTGTTTTTACTATTTATTCTGTTTACAGCTGTGACTCATAGTTTTGTCATGATAACATATTACCCCTATAAAATCTCTCATCTTTCTTTCTATTTTCGCAGAAAAAAAAAAGAAAGTAAAAACATGGCTGGATCCTCTGCACAAACATTGAAAAATATTTGTGTATTTTGTGGGTCGAGTCCTGGAAAAAATGAAGTGTTTGTAGAAGCAGCGAATAATCTTGGAAAGATATTGGCTGAGAGAAAAATTCACTTGGTATATGGGGGAGGTAATATTGGGTTAATGGGATCTGTTTCAACATCTGCTCATCTTGGAGGTAGTCAGGTTTTGGGTATTATTCCTATAGCTTTAGCTGAAGGAAATATTACAGGTGTTACGATTGGGGAGGAATTAAAAGTTTCTTCTATGTATGAAAGAATCACTCAAATGATTGAAAATTCTGATGTTTTTATCGCACTACCAGGTGGTTTTGGTACATTAGAAGAAATTTTTCACACTGTTTCTTGGGCACAACTTAATATCCATAATAAACCTGTGGGCTTGTTGAATATCAATAATTATTATGACAGTTTGTTGACATTTCTTGATAAAGCTGTGGAACAGAATTTCATTTCAGAAAATTCACGACGGATGCTCATCTGTGCTTCGACTGCCGATCAATTAATTGATGATTTGGAAGCTTTTGTTCATAAGCCTGATCCGATGATAACAAAGATCAATTGGTCGCAATCAAGCAGTAAGAAAAGGAAGTTGGATCATTGATTCAAAAGTCGTGGATTGGTTTGCGTTTGTTTCAGTTTGTTATCTTCAATAAAATTCCAGGTGATATCTCTTTCATTATGTACTCTTTATTAATAGCTATTTTGACATTAGGGACAATGTCATATTCTGATTGGGTGGAGAACACATTTTTAAAAAAAAAATATTATTTTAAAATAAAACCATGTTTATTGTTTGTACCTTAGTAATTTTTGCAAAAATGTCATACATTACATATTTGAAAGATCTAAATTAGAACATGCATTAATCTATTTAAGAATGTTTAAATTTTTATTTGAAAAAAGGTCATTTTTAATATTCTGATCAATATAAAAATATGATTTATGAAATCTTTTTGAGTGATTAACCATTGTGATAAAATTAGGTATTAAAGTATATGGCCCAAGATATACCTTATAAGAGTGCCTAAAATTTTTGAACTCACACATATTTTGTGAGTGAGTGGAGATGATTGAGAAAACAGCTTGCGAGCCTTTATTGATCATCGGAGAGGCTATCAATTGTTTAGATCTTGAGTTCTTATTTTGAAAAAAAAAATTGATATTTCCTGAAAAAAAAAAAAAAAGCGAAGAAAAAAAAGAAAGAAAGATGTTGAAGATTTATGTAATTTAAGTTATATGCTGCGATCCATTTTTCTCTCATAAAAATACAAATAAAAAAAAGAAAGAGAGAGAAAAATACATTGTACAAATTAAATAAATATGTGGTCAAGAAGCATAAACTTAGTTTGATTCCATGATGTAAAAAAAAAAAATCAGGAAAAAATATATATAATAAGAACAACTAGATTTTAAATCAATGGATTTCCTATCTTTTAATTAGTTTCGCTCGTTTGTCTGCCTTCATTCTGTAAACCATTTTTCTGAGCATTTATCTCTATTCCAACTCCATGAGAGAAATCGTTGCCATAAATTGAAACATTTATTAACATGTGAGGATATGGAGTTGAGACTCTTACTAGGAATTTCTGAAGGCCGTGTACATTTAACTACCTGAAATAAGCTTTGAATTAATCATCTCAAATTATTTCACAAATTATAATTATGATGATCTTGATATAACTTTGACAGTTTTCAACTTTAATTTTAACACTTAGATAGTTTTGATTACATTTCTATTTAAATTAATCAATATGTTTTGTATTGCTATTAACGCTTAAATTGCTAGGGACTAGCAATAAGCTGGTTGGGAGGTGTGATAAATATAAAAATTGTACATTAATTAAATGTTTTATAATATAAAAATATAGTTTTTGTTTTATTAAATGTTTAAATATTATATGTTTTATAATAAATTGTATAAAATATAAGTTGTTGTGTAATTATAAGTTTTTACTATTTTTTACAGGTTCGATAAAACAAGAATAACCTTGGCGTTGCAAATGGGATTAAGATGATTCTTGGACCTGTAGAAAGTTGATTATAAGATCTACAATATTGTTGCCAAGCATGAGATAAAAATCCTCTCACAAGTGGGATCAAATTAAGCAACAATTAAAGTTACCAAAGGAGTGGCAGTTTTACCATGCTCTAGTATTTTGACTATATCTCTCAAATTACTTGGTCAAATATTCTGAAAAAAATACCACAACTAGACAATCAATTATCCACATGTTTCATTTTATGTGAAGAAGCAAATTCGGAGAAGAAGATTTTCAAAAGTGATGTGTAATATAATATTAATTTCTTGGAACACCAATGAAGACTTATGTGTAAAAAATAATATTTTATTTGTGGTTGTCTCCCCAAATTTGGCTATAAATAGGGGTGCATTGTAATGTATTGAGATATCCCTCATTCTATGAACAAACCTTTGAGTTCATAATATTTCTCTCTATATTTTTCCTTTATTTCTTCATTTAAATATAATTAGCATGTTAATTTCATATTCAAAGTTTTACACTTTGAATAATGAATAGCTAACTTCCTAAAGTTGAGATGATAAGGTGAAACTCTTGGCATGATAATAAAGTTATTAAAAGGTAAGAATCTATGTTTTATATTATTTAATCATTATTTATTGTTTATGTTATATTTATTTCTTTAAGCATTTTTATACCCTACTTATAAGTGGGAGTTTTGATTTATTGTTGCTATATGTTACACTAAATTCTTGGAACCATTTAAATGTTAGTTTGGTATTACCAACCATTTAAAGTGGATGCCTTGATTTATTATATATAAATATATTATAATATTAAATTCTTGGAAACATTTAAATGTTAGTTTGGTTTTACCAACCATTTAACTTGGATTCCTTGATTTACTATATATAAATATATCATAATAATATTTTCTTGGTACCATTTAAATGTTAGTTTGGTTTTATCAACCATTTAAAGTGGGAACCTTGATTTAGTGTTTACAAATATATATATATATATATATATATATATATATATATATATATATATATATATATATATATATATATATCACAATAAATACTTGACCACATTTATAAGTTTTGGTATATATTATATATTTATGAGATAATAATTTATAACATAATATAAATATGATTATTTAATATATTGGAACCATTTTATTAAGTGGATTACAATATTGTTCGTTAATGTTAACTTTATTAAAATACCAAGAGTGGATCCTTTAATCTCAACTACTTAAATTAAAATTTGAACAATTAAAATTTATCCATTAAATATTCAAACAATTAAAATTAAAAAGAAACAAAAACAAAAACAAAACAAAAAGACATTGTAGTGGACTTGTAATTACCTTAGCTTCCCTGTGGATACGATATTCGGACTCACCGAATTATATTACTTGTGGACAACCTGCTCTTGGGAGTGCAACAATCAAAGTCGCAACAGGAATAATCCCTTAATCCCTTTCAGCAACCACAATCACGCGAAAAGAGGGGATTCCAGCAAAGCTTAGGTTCCTGCTGAAGTACTTTGCAGTACTTCAAACTGTTGATATCAACAAATGTAATAGATAGAACAATGTAATGCATCTGGTTTTATAAATGAAATATTTCATTTTGTCATATTTTTGTTTATCTACTGCTTTTACTTAATGCAAATAAATAAAATAAATAACAAGAAATAAACAGAAGAAAGAGTGAAAAAAACATAGTCTGAATAATTTAATGCTCGATCACTCTTCGTTTTCCTCAAGTCTTGTCTATAAATGAAGATAACTTCTGCTCGTAATAACAATTGTACTCCAATGGATTGTGAAAGCAGCACACATGTTCCTCATCCTTTCTGGACACCTCAACGTCTGCAAGAATTAAAGCAAGGTGCAGAAGACTTCATATTTGCGGAGGTTATGTCCATTTGGACTACTACTCATGACCTCCAAAAGATCAACACCGGAGAATTTCCTGCTTCTGCTCAACAGAGGTGATTTGCAAGATGGTTCAAGAGGCTTGCTCGGGTTGAACATATATCCGAGCTGGTCAAGGAAGATTTGCTGAATCACATAATGCTGTCAAGAGAGTGGGAGTTGCTTGACCTAGTTGCCAATTCCGAAAACCTTCGGAATATTAGGAGTCATGATTTGAACAACTGGTTTAGAATATGACAATATGCTGTAAAAAGAAGTTTGAATCAAGTTGTAAGGCATCGATTTCATTCTTAATAAAATATCAGTAGTTTCCACAAATCGTCTCCTTTTCCTTGTAAACATACTGATATTAGATGAGTTACAAATAACTGATAGCAACAATATACTCAAGTTAAATCAATTAAACCAAGAACATTTGAAAATAAGAAAACTTATTCTCAGGCAGAGGCTTTGTAAAGATGTCTGCTGCTTGTTGATCAGTAGAAACGTATTCCAGCCGAATCTCCTTCTTCTGCACATGATCTATAATGAAATGATGTCTGATATATATGTGCTTTGCTCTGGAATGAAGTACTGGATTTTGTGTGATTGCTATAACACTGGTATTGTCACAGAAGATAGGTGATTCAGAAGCTTGAACTCCGTAGTTTTTAAGTTGTTGTTGTATAGGGATGACAATTTCCTCCGAACCCGTTGGAGGATCCGATACCCGACCCGAATAGAAGAGGGTATAGAGGGATTTTTAGACCCGATTAAATAATTGGGTAATCGGGTATGGGGATTTTCGGGTTTGGGTATGGAGGCGGGTTTGATATAATCCGACCCACACCCGAGCCGAATACCCGTTTAAATTAAATATATATATATATATATATATATATATATATATGTATATATATAGTAATTATATTTATTTATATTAAAGATTCATCTTCTCAAATCCAAGTAAATCATACATATATAGTAATTATATTTATTTATATTAAATATTCATTTTCTCAAACTCAAGTAAATCGATACTTTTTTTTTCCTTCCCTTTCGTTTTCACTTTTACGTTTCAAGGTTTTACCGCTCTTTTATTTTTCATTCAATTTTTCATCTTCTCCGTTGGTAAGTTTATTCCATGTTTGACTTCAAAAATTGAAAAATATTTTATTTTTGTTGAATCGCGTACTTTTATTCAACTAATATAAACTATTTTTAATATTTTGTTATTTTTTCTATAAAATTTATTTTGCAAATTTTTATCATTAATAATTTTTCATATTGTTCATTTAAATAATTTTTTAAATATTCATAACTTTATTGAAACAATTTAAATTTGAAAAAATTCAATTGTATATGATAATAGGGTATTTGGGTAGGGTATGAGTATCCGATAATCCGATGTGTATGGGGATGAAGATGAAATTCAATACCCGATGGGTATGGGGATGGGTATGGGGATGAACTTAATAAATGGGTATGGAGATGGATGTATGAAATCCGACCCATACCCTATCCATTGCCATCCCTATTGTTGTATCCACAGTATTTGAGAGCAGCAACCTTCAGTGGCAAGGTATTCTGCTTCTGCAGTAGACGTAGCTATGGAAGTCTGCTTTTTACTAAACCAAGAGATTAGCCTATCATCAAGAAACTGACAAAAACCACTTGTGCTTTTCCTGTCCAACTTGCAACCTGCATAATCAACATCTGAATATCCAATAATATTGAAAGATGAGTCATTAGGATACCATAAGCCGACATTTTGAGAGTCCTTCAAATATTTCAGTATGCGCTTAGCAGCAATGCAATGTGACTGCTTAGGGTTAGATTGAAATCTTGCACAAATACAGACAGCAAACATACTATTAGGTCTACTGGCAGTAAGATATAATAGTGAGCCAATAAGACCACGATACTGAGTTACCTCTACTGAAATTCCATTCTCATCCTTGTCAAGTTTAGTAGATGAGCTCATAGGAGTAGAAGCAGCAGAGCATGTTTCCATGCCAAACTTCCTTAGTATTTCTAGCCTGATTTAAAAGATTTCAGTATCAAGTTTCTTGATCTGCAGTCCTAGGAAGAATGTTAATTCTCTCATCATGCTCATTTCAACTTATTCCTGCATTAATTTAGAAAACTTTGCACACAATTTGGGGTTAGTTGACCCAAAGATTATGTCATCAACAAAAATCTGTACTAACAAAATGTGCTTATTCTTAACTAAAGTGAACAAAGTTTTATCTACTGTGCCGGTGTTTAAATCGTGATTGACAAGAAATTGTGAAAGTGTGTCATACCAAGCTCGAGATGCTTGTTTTAAATCATACATGGTTTGTATAATTTAAATGCATGATTTGGTAAGAAATGATCGATAAAACCTGGAGGTTGTTCATCGCAGACTTCTTCTCTCAGTAGACCATTTAGGAAAGCGCTTTTCACGTCCATCTGATAAACTTTGATATTTTAAAGGCAACAAAGGCTAAATTCTGATCGCTTCAAGACTTGCTACTGGTGCATAGGTTTCATCATAGTATATTCCTTCTTCTTGTCTGAAAACTTGAGCTACAAGTCTTGCTTTATTTCTGACCACAGTGCCTTCTTCATTTAGTTTGTTTCTAAATAACCACCGTGTTCCAATAACAGCTTGATGAGTTGGTCTAGGTACAAGAAACCAAACTTCATTTCTTTTAAATTGATTGAGCTCTTCTTGCATCGCTTTGATCTAACTGGGATCCAGAAGAGCTTCTTCAATTTTCTTTGGTTCATCCTAAGAAATGAAAGCGGCATGCATACATTTATTAATCATTTGCCTTCTGGTTCTCAATGGAGCTCTTGGATTACCAATAACCAAAGATGAAGGATGGGATTTCCTCCAGACAAAAGGGTTTAAAAAATTTCTTCCTGGTTTGATGGATTCGAATCAGGCTCATCTATAGCAGTAGCATGTTCTGGAAAGTTCATTTCTGGTTCTGGTAAATCTTGTGTCTGAACAATTGGTTCTACCAGAAGAATGTCTGGTTCTGGATTTTGAGCATCTTTAACATTAGATTCAGCATCATCTTCATTATCCAGGTCCAGATGAATCCTGTCTAACCTGTTAATTAGATTTGACACGTTAGAAATTCCAGGAGGACTGCTATCTTCATCAAAAACAATATGAACGGATTCTTCAATATTAAGAGTTCTATTATTGAAAATCCTGAAAGCTTTGCTTACTGCTGAATAAGCAAGGAATAGTCCAAGATCTGATTTTGAATCAAATGCAGACAAATAATTTTTACCGTTATTGTGAACAAAACATCTGCAACCAAATACATGAAAATAAGATACATTAGGTTTACTCCATTTCCATATCTCATTCGGAGTCTGATTGTGCCTTTTTTTATCATTGTTCTGTTCTGTGTGTAGCATGCTGTGTTGATTGATTCTGTCCAGAAGCGATGAGAGATGTCTGCATCTGCTAGCATTGTTCTAGCAGCTTCTTTAAGAGTTCTGTTTCTTCTCTCAGCTACTCCATTCTGTTGAGGGGTTCTGGCACCTGAATATTCATGATGAATGCCCTGTTCATCCAAGTATAACTCAAGAATCTTGTTAGTAAACTCAGTTCCCCGATCACTTCTGATTTTAATGATAGAAATTGATTTTTCAGTTTGAATTCTTTTCAGAAGCTTGATCAGTAGACAACTGGTTTGATCTTTTCCAGCAAGAAATATTACCCAAGTAAATCTGGAAAAATCATCAACAACAACAAGTGTATACTTCATTCCCCCTAAGCTCGTGATAGGGATTGGACCAAATAAGTCCATATGAAATAATTCCAAACACCTTGAAGTTGATTTACTACGTTTATTCTTGAAGCTAGATGACTTGCTTACCAAGTTGACAGGCAGAACAGACAGGATTCTTAACAAAATTTATATCAGACAAACCATCAATTATGTTCTGCTTTCTGAGATTATTGATTGACTTGAAATTCAGATGATTCAATCTCTTATGCCATAGCCAATGTTTATCACTAAAAGAGGCAACTAAACATGTAAGAACATTAATATGATCTTATTCCATGAAACTTTGTATGTGTTACCTTCTATTTATCCAGTTAATAAAGTAGACTCTTCAGCATTTTTAACTGTGTATGTGTGCTTCTGAAAAGCCACAGAGTAACCAATATCACACAGTTGACTAATGCTAATCAAGTTGTAACAAAGATTTCAACTAATAGTACATCATTGAGAGTAATGTTACCATGGATAATCTTACATTTACCCACGGTTTTACTTTTTGAGTTGTCTCCAAATGTGATCTTTGGTCCAGTACAACTCATTACTTCTGATAATAGATTTTTCTGTCCAGTCATGTGTCTGGAACATCCACTGTCCAAATACCATGTGGAGCTGCTGAATTTGGCTTTTCTCTATTGTTTCTGCAAACACAAATTTTAGTATCTGGTACCCAATCTATTTGGATTCAATCCTTATCAGTCCTTTGGGAACCCACATTTGTACAATTTTAGGTGACCTTGTACTTCGGGTGTCCAAAGATGTGTGTGCAACAGAAGGTCTGCTATTTCTAACAGAATGCATATTCGAATATTGTTCTTTCCTTCTGTTTTTGTTGTCTGGTATGTATCTCTTCTGGATAGGTCTAGAATTATAGTACTGGTAGTTTTTAACCTTCATAGAGGGTTGTCCTCCTAAGTTGAATCCTCTGCTGGATCCATAACTTTGGTGAACTCTTCCCTTAGGTTCAACATGACCCAGACCATAATGCTTCCTTCTGTTCGTCTGATCCACAGTCCTTTCAATTCGAACAGTTGGTACTTCAGGTTCATATACCACACTGGATTTGACAAAATGAATGAATTTCCTTTTGTCTTTATCCAGGTCTGGCTTAGTACTTGTTTTAGAAGTGCTTTCATTATTGCTGAATCCGAGACCACTCCCGTCACCGGATTATTTCTGCAATTCTTGCATCTTCTCTAAAGAAACAGAATACTTGTTCCATGCATTTACCAAAACAGATAGCTTCTGGTTTTCAGACCTCATTGTTTGGTAGCCTGCATTCACTATTTCATTCTCAGTTCTTAACTTACTCATCTCAACTTTTAAATCATTGCAGCTGTTCTCTTGCAAGCAAGTGAACTTACTGACTTGATTCTTTAAGTCTTGATTTTCAATCTTAACTTCCTCGAATGATTGAGAAAGTCTCGAGTATTCTTCCACAATGTCATGCAGTGCTTTAATTAGACCAGTTCGTGTAAATTCGTCAGAGTCAAAGTCAAGTACAACTCCAGATGTCGAGGTTGGTTCGATATCTGCCATAAGACATTTGATCTCTTTTCCATCACTTTCGCTAGAATGACTTTCTGAGTCAGAAGACTCAGAACTAGAATCCGCCCATTTAAATTTGCTTTTCTCAGCAATCATCTCTTTGCGGTATCTTCTGAATTTCTTGTCATTTCTTTTGTATTCCTTTTTCTTCTAGTTATCCTTCTTGGGCTTTGGACAATCAGCAATAAAGTGACCTATCTTTCCACAGTTAAAACACGCCATGTCACCGGGTGGTGAATCCTTCTTGAAGTTCCGGCTAGGGCTTTTGTAAGCTCGGTGATTCTTCTTCATGAATCTGGAGAATTTTTTCACAAAAAGATACATAACATCATTACTGATCTTTTCACCAGTCTTTTCAAAAGTGCTCTCAATAGTGGTAGCAGGCAATGCTTGTGGAACAACTGCAGCAGCAACAGCAGCAGTAGTAGTAATAGTAGTAGCAGCAAGAGCCTTGGTTGGTAGATTTGTGGAGGGCTCTTCTCCGCTTCTCACTTCCAGTTTAAACTCATAGGCTTTTAAGTTAGCAAACAAGTCATGTAGCTCCAACTTGTTTAGGTCTTTGGAGACTCTCATAGCCATTGTTTTAACGTCTCAGTCTCTGGGTAAAGCTCTCATCACTTTGACTGCTATTTCTCTGTTGCCATACTCTTTCCCAAGAGCTGCTAGTTCATTAACCAGGCTGCTGAAACGTTCGTCAAACTCGTTCAGAGTTTCTCCAGCTTTCATTTTGAGATTCTCGAATTTCTGCATTGCAGACAGTTTATTCTCCTTCGCCTGCTTATTTCCGTCATAGATTTGGATGAGTTTTTCACAAATCTCTTTAGCAGTAGAACACATCTTGATCTTGCTGAAGGTATTTTTGTCGAGGGTTTTGTGAAGAATGTTCTTCGCAACATTATCAAGATTGATTTTCTTTTTATCTTCGCCAGTCTATTCACTTCTGTGCTTCTGAACCATTTGGGATGCTCCCTCAGAAACAACAACAACAGTGTTAGATTTTAAGATCTTCAAAGGACCATCTGTGATGACATACCACATGTCATCTTCTTGATCTGCAAGATGAGCTTGCATCTGGATCTTCCAGTCATTAAAGTCTTCTTTTGAGAACATGAGAACCTTGCTGAAGTAGCCATAACTGTTGTAAATATAGAACAGGAAAAATCTGCTCTTATACCACTTTTTGTGGATCGATATAGAGTTTAGATGTGAGGGGGGGGGGGGGGGGGGGGAGAGAATAAACTCGTTCATTTGACGGTCGTTTTTGCAAAGGGTGCTAGAATCTTATTAGAGATTATAGCTAATATGGTTCAAGATTAAGACCAGCATATCACAATAAAAAGTGCGGTAACGATCCGATGGAGTACGGTGAAATACAATAAATCAGTAGGCAGTAGACAATGGTTATTTATGGAAGTTCGAAGATAAAATCTTCTACGTCTCCCCTTCTTCTGTTTCCAGAAGGTATCACTAAAAGAACTTTGGTTTTTACAGTACAACACTTGTATACACCCACTTCATCAAGAATTATCCTTTGCCTACTGAAACTCTTAGTATCTCAACTCAATAAAATGAATACAGCAAAGTTCTGGAAAAAACTCTTTTCCAGATTACAAACTCTTCTCAAAGATATAGTAACGTGAATATGTTTGTAGAGAGAGTAAGAAACACTCAGCACAATATGATCTCAAAAGATCAGATAACTAATATGAAGCGTGTGCTGCTTTTCTGTATATTGAGCTTGAAGATGATAAGAAGTTCTGAATGCTCAAATCAACGTTCGTATGTTAGAGAATGTGCTCGTAGTTTTTGGTAACCTATAAACGTCGTTGATCTTGTGTATTTATAGAAGTCTTGAATCCAACGTCTATAAACAAAACGGCTTCTTTGACTTCTGATAGAATCAGCTTTATTGCCTAAAAAGGTTCCTGCAAAAAGCTTCCGAACAATCAGTCTTGTTTCATACCACATTTGGTAAAACGTATTAAATGACTTTGTTCAGCATTAATGAAGCATTAAATACTCGTACTTGGTAAAGTAACGGTAACATTAAATATATGAACGATATGTTCTGATTTAGTAAAAGTCAAGTTCTGCTTCTGTTTTTCTAAGTTGATAAGTACTCGAAGAGTACTGCTTTGTTAAGGCGACACGAGAACTTCTGCTTTTATACTATCTTCTGGATTTACTAACGAGATCTACTCGTTTTGACTATTATCACCACAATTAAATTAAGTCTATCAGTATCACATAATGTTTGATTAATAATATATCAATCTTGTTATCTATAACATAATCAATCATTTATTTATCTCATTACTTGTACCAAACACACCTTAAGAGTATTACTTTTTATTGTGAATATCAGTAGAGTTGACCCATCTCACAGATAAAAATTCGTGAGATCTCACAAAAGACCTACTCTAAAAGAAGAGAGGGTTGCTTATTTTTAACCCCCAAATCCTATGTATATTGGTAAATCTTGCATGCAATACGTACGTATAATAAAATATGACTTCGATACAAGACTTTGATGCAAAATGTTTGGATTCAGAGCCATGTTTGAGTTTCTCATTTTGTAATAATTTTCCTTTCTTTTAAAAAATAATGGGGATTTTGGGACTTCGAAAACAAAATTTGACAAGGTATTACAATTTAGAAATAAAGTGTAATAGTTATAAAAGTTTCATCCATTATAATTTGAGCTGTCAAACTTGTTGGGTTCGCCTGCCCCATCATAGGTAATGAGTGGATTGAGTTCCGTTTGAAGTCGGGCCAAAACAGGCCAGTCTGTTTGGGTTACAAAGTGAGTTGGTTTTTTCTGATATAATATTTATGGCAAAAATTTATATAAGACGGTCTTACGAGTAGTATTTTGTAAGACAGATCTTTTATATGGATCATCCATGAAAAAGTATTAATTTTTATGCTAAAGGTTTTACTTTTTTTTGTGGATATCGGTAGGGTTGACCCATCTCATAGATAAAGATTCGTAAGACCATCTCACAAAAAACCTACTCAATATTTATATTGTTTTATGCATGATTAATGAGTTTTGAAAGATTTATATTATTTGAATTTTTTCATGTATGATCTATAAATTTTGAAATATTTATATTATTATGATGATTTTGTTGAAAATATAATATTAAAATATGTATGTTGAATGTTGAATGTTGAAAATTAGGTAAAATTAGGTGTTGAATATTGAAAATTAGTGTGTGATGATGTATGTAATGAGGTAATTTATTTTGGAATATTTGTATATGAAACTCTATAAATAGAGCACTCATTTGTGAATGAAATAACAATTGAGTTGAGAGAAAAATATTATAAAGTGTGTAGTTTGATAATTTTGAGAGTTTGAGATTTTTACTTTTTACCGTAAATTTTTACTTTTTCACAACACGTTATCAGCACGAAGCTCTAAAAGTCCTACATACTTTTCCAAGCTCCAAACAGAAGAAAAAGGTAACAAAAGTAATTATATTTATTTTACTGTTATTTATTTATTGTGTATTTATTTAATATACAATATAATGTTATTATTAGAAATAATAAAATAAATTTTTCATAAACTTGTTATAAATCCTGGGAGGATGTTAAGACGACATCCCACACTCCCGGTAAGGGATACGACAAGTATAAAAGCCTATAAGGTTTTTAAACAAAATAAATTATGACAGTCGTTATAATATTATGATATGATATATATAATTATTTAAACATGTCTAATATTATATATACCATATTATTACCATAAAATTATACAAATACATACATTTATTCTTTTATTCACCAACGGTCATAAACGGTAACAAAACGGCTAGTTTTTGCCCTATAAATATGATCTCTCAAACTCATTCAATCACCCCAACTTTCTCTTCTTCTCTAAAAATTATTCTTCATCAAATTTTCGGAGAAAAAAGAAGATGGCTTTCGCAAGATTATTTTTAATTATTTTAGTTATCATACTCACGAGTCTTGTATTTATCGGAGAATATCCTCCTCGTGTGTTTTCTTTATTTTTACGAATACTTGTACTTGTTGTTTATCCATTACTTTGTATTGCAATATTCATTAACTAATAAAATGCATCGTGATTTTTAGTACCACCATGGCAAACTTGACAAAGCTCGAATTCATCGCTCTTGACATTACTGGGAAAAATTATATGCCATGGACTCTAGATGTAGAAATGCATCTCGAGTCATTGGGTCTAAGCGAGACCATTAAAGAAAATGGCATATGCACGTCACAAGAAAAGGCAAGAGCCATAATATTTTTACGTCGACATCTCGACGATGGATTGAAATGTGAATATCTGACTGAAAAAAATCCCATGGCTTTGTGGAAGGGATTAAAAGAAAGATTTGAACATATAAGAGAAGTTATACTTCCGACCGCCCGGGATGAATGGAATACATTAAGATTCCAAGACTTTAAAAAAGTCAGTGATTACAATTCGGCGATGTATAGAATAATCTCGCAATTGAAATTTTGTGGCCATGAGATTACTGAATCTGAGATGCTTGAAAAAACATTTTCCACATTTCATGCATCAAATATTACTCTACAGCAACAATATAGAGTACGTGGATTTGCCAGATATTCTGAACTCATCGCCTGTCTTCTTGTGGCGGAAAAGAACAACGAGCTTCTAGTGAGAAATCATCAGTCCCGACCCACTGGATCAACAGCATTTCCCGAAGTAAATGCTGTAAATAAAAATGAATTTAAACCTCGGAACCAAAATCAAATTCAAAGACAAGATTTTGGTCGAGGTCGAGGTCGAGGTCGTGGACGTGGACGTGGACGTGGATTTGGCCGTGGTCGTGGTCGAGGCCGTGGTTTTGAAAATAATAGAGATAGTTATTTTTATAACTCATCTCAAAAGAGCGTCCCAAACCATCCACAGAAAAGGCATCATGAGAATACAAGTGTTAATGAGAATCACTCAAAAAGATATGAAAGTTCTTGTTACAGATGTGGTACTCCAGGACATTGGTCCAAAGTTTGTCGAGCCCCTGAGCACCTTTGTAAACTTTATAAAGAATCATTAAAGGGGAAAGAAAAGGAGACCAACTTCACTGAACGCAGTGACCGTTTGAGTGATTCAACTCATCTTGATGCTGGTGATTTTATGAATGATTTCTCTGGAAATGATCAACATGTTGGTGGGATAGAAATGAACAATTTTGATGCTGCAGATTTTCTCAATGATTTTTCTGAAAATGAACAATATAGTGGTAGAATATAAATGTACAATAATTTGTTTTTCATGTATTCATAAAATAATGTTTTATTGTATAATTATGATATGTGTTATATTTAAATATATATTGCCAGTAATTTATTTCATTGCATATTTTTTTGAAGTTCAAATATGGAAAATGCTATGAGCAAAGCTGAAGTTTGCATACCCGATAGTGGTACAACGCACACTATCCTCCGAGATAAAAGATATTTCTTGGAACTAAAACCAACAAAAACAACGGTGAATACAATATCAGGTCCTGTAGACTTGATTAAAGGATGTGGTAAAGCACAATTTTTGTTACCTAATGGTACAAAATTTTTGATCAATGATGCTTTATATTCACCACAATCGAAAAGAAATTTGTTGAGTTTTAATGATATATATTCCCATGGGTATGATACTCAAACAATGAATGAAGGGAATGAGAAATATATGTGTCTTATCACATATAAATCAGGAAAGAAATATGTGATTGAAAAATTACCAATGCTCCCTACTGGATTGCATTATACACATATAAGTCCCATTGAATCAAACATGGTAGTTGATAATTCTTCGATATTAACCAATTGGCATGATCGATTGGGACATCCTGGTTCAACAATGATGCGAAGAATTATAGAAAATACACATGGTCATCCGTTGAAAGACCAGAAGATCTTTCAGAATAATAAGTTTCAATGTAAAGCTTGTTCTCTCGGAAAACTTATTATAAGACCATCACCAGGCAAAATCCAAACTGAATCACCAATGTTTCTTGAACGTATTCAGGGTGATATTTGTGGACCAATCCATCCACCATGTGGACCATTCAGATACTTTATGGTATTGATTGATGCCTCCAGCAGATGGTCACATGTATGTTTATTGTCAACTCGAAATGTTGCATTTGCAAGATTACTTGCTCAAATAATAAAATTGAGGAATCAATTTCCCGATTATACAATCAAGAAAATTAGACTTGATAATGCTGGTGAATTTACTTCCCAGACTTTCAATGATTATTGTATGTCTATGGGAATCATTGTTGAGCATCCTGTTGCTCATGTACATACACAGAATGGATTGGCTGAATCATTGATTAAACGTCTGCAAATGATTGCTAGACCAATGATTATGAAAACAAAACTCCCTATTTCTATATGGGGACATGCAATTTTACATGCCGCTGCATTAATTCGCATCAGACCAAGTGCATATCATAAATACTCCCCATTACAGCTTGCATTTGGTCAAGAACCAGACATTTCTCATCTGAGAATTTTTGGATGTATGGTGTATGTGCCTATTGCACCACCACAACGAAAGAAAATGGGACCTCAAAGAAAGGTTGGAATTTATATCGGTTATGATAGTCCATCAATCATTCGATATCTTGAACCTCAGACAGGAGACGTGTTCACAGCACGTTTTGCTGATTGTCATTTTAATGAGGAAATCTTCCCAATGTTAGGGGGAGAACAGAAACATACCGAAAAGAAAATTACGTGGTATGTATCATCATTGTTACATATGGATCCAAGAACAAAACAATGTGAAAAGGATGTACAGCAAATTGTGCACTTGCAAAGAATAGCAAATCAAATACCAGATGCATTTGCAGACACAAAAGGGGTAACTAAATCATATATACATGCTGCAAATGCCCCTGCTCGAATTGAAATTCCAAAGAAACAAATGGAAGATACTCATGATGTCATTAAACGCCTGAAGCGTGGAAGGCCAGTCGGTTCCAAGGATAAAAATCCTCGAAAAAGAAAATTCATAGAGAAACACGATGATCACAAAATAAAGAATGATGTTTCTGAAGAAACACATGATGATCACAAAATAGAGAATGGTGTTCCTGAAGAAACACATGATGATGAAAATGTTCTGTCAGAACCACAAACTGACGAGAATCATGAAATCTCTATCAATTACATTAATACTGGAAAAATATGGAACCGAAAAGATATAGATGAAATTGATGATATATTTTCTTATAATGTGGCAATCGACATCATAAATGATAACGAAGATCATGAACCAAAATCTTTTGGTGAATGTAAAAATCGGCAGGATTGGATAAAATGGAAAGATGCCATCCAGGTTGAATTAGATTCGCTAAATAAACGTAATGTTTTTGGACCTATAGTCCTTACACCTGAAGGTGTAAAACCTGTTGGATACAAATGGGTTTTTATTCGAAAGCGAAATGAGAAAAATGAAATAGTAAGATTTAAAGCTCGACTTGTTGCACAAGGTTTTTCTCAAAGGCCTGGAATTGATTATGAAGAAACGTATTCTCCTGTGATGGATGCAATTACGTTTCGGTATTTGATTAGCTTGGCGGTATCTGAAAATTTAGAAATGCGTCTTATGGATGTTGTTACAGCTTACTTATATGGATCACTTGATAGTAATATATATATGAAAATCCCTGAAGGATTTAAGATGCCTGAAACACAAAGTTCAAAACCCAGATAATGTTATTCTGTGAAATTACAAAGATCGTTATATGGGTTAAAGCAATCAGGTCGAATGTGGTATAATCGACTAAGTGATCATTTGATGAAAAAGGGATATGTAAACAATTCAATATGCCCTTGTGTTTTCATTAAGAAAACAACATCCGGATGCGTAATTATTGCTGTATATGTTGACGATTTAAACATCATTGGAACGAGTAAGGAAATTCAAGAAGTTGTGTCATACTTGAAGGAAGAATTTGAAATGAAGGATCTTGGAAAAACCAAGTATTGTCTGGGTTTGCAAATCGAACAAAAAGAATGTGGAATGTTTGTTCACCAGACAAATTATACAGAAAAGATTCTTAAACGTTTTAATATGGATAAAGCAAATCCTTTAAGTACTCCAATGGTTGTTAGATCATTAAACATAGAAAAAGATCCATTCCGTCCATGTGAAGATGATGAATATATTCTTGATCCAGAAGTACCATATCTAAGTGCCATCGGTGCCCTTATGTACCTTACAAATTGTACAAGGCCTGATATATCTTTTGCCGTGAATCTGTTGGCAAGATTTAGCACATATCCAACAAAGAGACACTGGAACGGAATTAAACATATATTCCGTTATCTACGAGGAACGACAGACTTGGGACTTTTGTATTCAAAAGATGCTAATCCAAGTATAATTGGTTATGCTGATGCTGGATACTTATCTGATCCACACAAGGCACGTTCCCAAACTGGATATGTATTTACTCGTGGAGGCACTGCAATTTCTTGGCGTTCACAGAAACAAACACTAGTAACAACTTCATCAAATCATGCCGAGATTATTGCACTACATGAAGCAAGCCGTGAATGTGTGTGGTTAAAATCAATGACCCAACATATCCAAATCTCATGCGGATTATCATTCGACGAGAAACCTGTAATACTATATGAAGATAATGCTGCATGTGTTGCTCAAATGAAAGAAGGATACATAAAAAGCGACAGAACTAAACATATTCCTCCTAAGTTCTTCGCATTCACCAAGGAGCTTGAGAAGAATAAATGTATTGATGTTCGTCACATTCGATCAAGTGAAAACTCATCAGATCTCTTCACAAAGGCACTTCCTACGTCAATATTCAGAAAGCACATATATAATATTGGGATGCGCAATCTACGAAATTTGTGAAGAACTGTTCATGTCAACATCAGGGGGAGTTTACGTGACTGCACTCTTTTTCCCTTACTATGGTTTTTATCCCAATGGGTTTTTCCAAGTAAGGTTTTTAACGAGGCAGTATAAAAACACGTAATGAAGACAATCATTATGATCATCATCACAAGGGGGAGTGTTGAAAATATAATATTAAAATATGTATGTTGAATGTTGAATGTTGAAAATTAGGTAAAATTAGGTGTTGAATATTGAAAATTAGTGTGTGATGATGCATGTAATGAGGTAATTTATTTTGGAATATTTGTATATGAAACTCTATAAATAGAGCACTCATTTGTGAATGAAATAACAATTGAGTTGAGAGAAAAATATTATAAAGTGTGTAGTTTGATAATTTTGAGAGTTTGAGATTTTTACTTTTTACCGTAAATTTTTACTTTTTCACAACAGATTTGTGAATATTTCTTTAGACATTTTTTTTTTAAATTTTTGACTAGTTGACCTACCTAACCTACAACCCGAGGTAGGCTGGTCGGAGTTTTCCCAACCCGTCCTCTTTGATGGCAAGTTGAGGTAAGGCAGTCCAAGTCTTTTGAAAACTCTAATTATAATGTAGCTTAGATAATACTATAGAAGAAAATTAAAATTTTAGTCCTCTAAATTGATTTGTTTTAGATTGTAATCATATAATTTGTCAAATTTAATTTTTTTCATTTAGTAACTTGAAATTTTTTTAATCATTTTTATTTTATTTTTTCTTAAATGAATTTTAACATCTGTAAAATGAACTTTATTTATACCATACAAGCTACGTAATAGAGAATCTCAATGTTAAATAAACAACATTCGTTGGATTTAGTTTGAGGAAAAAAAAATCAAACAAAAAAAAAATCAAGTTATTGGATGAAAACCAAACTTTAACAAATTACAAAACTGAAATCTAAAACAAACCAACTTACATAATCAAAATCATAAATTTTACTGATGCTAAAGTTATATGCATTTGTGCTCACATGCCAAAAAAAAAATTCATATGGCAGGATTATATTTATCACCTTCACACCCTTTGCGGTCCCAAAATATTCATAATATCCAACAAATATCAAAGTGTAGACGAAATTCGATTTGAAAAACATCCAAATATCAGAATATTAGCTCAAGATCTTTGTAACCAACATACTGCTAGGTTTCTATCAGAAGGGTACCAAAATCTGAAACAAGAGGCATGGCCGGCCACCGATATTTTGTTGCAGGCATCGATCAATACCACTGCAGCCAAATCTGAAGCAAAGTAAACCTGAAAAGAAGCCAGACGACGACAACCATCTGGGCGCAGCACCAATGAATTAAACCCCAAAAAGGGTCCATTCGGCCTTAATCCAAGTATTCTTCAACAAAGAACAAAGACGTCTATCTGAGTTTGGATCAAGAAATTTGATCTGAAGGAAGAGATTCGCAGATGAGTTCGAAGCAAATCCATCTCACTTGCCATTGCATGTAATTAAATTAGTAAAGATCGATCTGAAATTCACCAAAGATTCATTGCAAATAAATCATGCTTACCATTAAACTTGCATAAGCTAATGAAGGGCGATTTGATATTCACCTTCATCCAATCCAAACAATACAATACAATACAATACAATCAAATGGATATGAAATCTATTATTTCAAATAATACAACATTTCATATTTCATCATACATTTGCAACTCAACACGAAGTAATAGGACCATGTCTTATGGGAAACATTTTCTCATTGATGGAATTGATCTGGCTATTAACTCTGAAAAGCTAGCCTTACATTTGAAAGAATCGTATCGAAACTATACCCACATTCAAGATTCAAATTAAAGTTTACAAGGAGCAAACTAAAGTTCGAATTTAACAGACAAGATCGTGTAGCGCGGAGTCTGTCTGTCTCAAAGAAAAGCATTCACCTCGATCATTTATTTAAAACATTTTTCAAAGGAAAAGAGGAGGAATATAATACATCAGATGTCATGTACAATGTAGAGATATGCACAAATCATAAAACACTCAATCATCGAATAAAAATGAGACAAAAACCTATACCGATACACACTAATGGCTGGCAGTAGGTTATCTTCGTTAGTTTTCCTTGACAACTTTTATAGGCTGAGCTTCAAAACCACCAGCAGATCTCTTCACAAGTGAATATGGCATGTAAGTGCCGAGAATCCTATCCCACGTGACAAAAAATGGCTGTGAAAAGTTACACTTGTTGCCATATAGCTGATGGTGAATATCATGATAGGCAGAGTTGTTTCTAAAGAAAATGTGGAACAGATTTCCGGGTAGCCATAGCCCACAATGATCATCAACTGTTTTGATGGTAGCGAAGGAAAAGAAGAAGATGGAAGCTCGAGGAGACATGCCTGAGACCAGGAATGACAAAGCTCCGCCAATTGTGTCAAGGAGAAGACCCTCCAAAGGGTGGTTGTACAAAGCTCCAAAAGCATAGGGGACAACAAGCCGGTGATGCTGAGAATGGATATGCCGGTACAAGAACTTGTTGTGGTGCATGTAACGGTGCATGAAATATTGCCAGGTATCTAATACCACCATAGCGACAAAAAACTGTCGGGCAAGAACAATGAGGGAGGAATGTTGAGCATGTGCAGCTTCATTTTCACTTCCAGTAACCTAATGACAAATATAGTTACTACTCAGAACTATAAAGGGAAAGAATAACACATGTAGTTGAGTTAGAAAAGCACATACTTTAAGACATGGAACATAATTGGAAAATTATTCCAAAAATATTTCCAGGCAGGAACACCGTCCATTATGTGTCTAAATATACAAGCCCCACAGAGACCAGCTCAGTTAAATAAATGAATTATCTTGCTTCAGATCCATTTCATCCATTTAATCACTCAGAATATTTCCAGCTGAAAATAAAGACCACCTCAGAACAGTGCATGTTCTTTTCACCGAAAAATTTACTAAGGAATTCACTATGTAGCTTCACTTTTGCACTGAAGATTCATGCAACTGTTATCTAAATCAAAAAGCGTCTGTCATTATTTTCAATGCTAGTACATGATTAGAAAAATTTATATATACATCATCATGTTTGCTGGATTATGTATAGAACTAAAGAAGTATATATGCTGGTTTCTTAAGTTCCAGGTTCGAAGTGATGAAGTTTTGTGCTCCCTAAAATCTCATGGTCGAGGAAAAACAATAGTTTCTAAACTACCAGCATAGGATTTGATCTCCTGAAAAATTAAATGTTTTCTGCAATGAGAAGGTGAACCCAACTCTTAAGGTGAGACTAAATGATATCTGTTCAGGGCTGAGGAGAACTATCAGGAAGTAAAAGTACAATACATTAACACATGCCTCCAAATTCTCGAAGTTCATAACAAAACAATGCAGAAAATCATGGTATGGCAAATTCATTCATGTCGTACCCCAGTTGATCCACAATAAAGGGAAATTATACGTATATAATGAGAAAATCTATGTCCTAAATGGACCAAGTCTAGTTGATCAACCCTTAAACAACCATACAGTACCCCGAAAGATCCTCTATTCAACAGTGTAGATTGTAGAAACACATTTATAATTGGTTTCCATTTACATTCCCATATTTGGAAGTAAAAAGAGAAGAAAAAATTTGGAAAGTTACTTTTTATCAATTCATATAAATTATGCTAACAAGAAACAAATGATAATATATAACGCAATTTTTTGAGGGCGTTATCCAACTCGTACAAATTACCAGGATGCAAAATTAGGTAATTTCGAAACAGAAAAACCAATCTTCAAACAACTACATACAAGGAGCACTTTACAAACTATAGAACAGCCAGAATAACAGTTATTTAAGATCATAAACAGCATTTTCATGAAGTAAACCTCAACAAATGGTACACACATAAATACACATATATCTTTTTATCCATACTGGGTTTGAACTATATATACTTCTTAAAACCAATCATAAGATAATCAATTCAATCCAGAGTAAAAACACTTTTGAAAGAGCACAATAGTTGTCAACAATAGAAACTAGCATACACGGCACGTTACAACCCCACCCCCCCCCCCCCCCCCCCCCCACACCCACACACACACACACACACACACACACCCCCCCCCCCCCCCCCCAGCAATCCAAAAACAATTTCTACATGCTCAGAACTCACTATATCCATGCATAACATAATAGTTGAACAAATTCAAAAATAATAAAGGTAAACTTACGGCAAAGAGAACGGTGGCCACAACCGCCTGAACAGCCTGCTGAAGAAGGACCCCTTTGAAAACATCTTTCTTGGACGCCAAATTCTTCTCATCTTCATCCTTCCTCGTGTGCAGCCTGTAATCATCGAGGAATCCAAGCCCGATATAGATTCCTGAATAAACCCAGTACACAATTATGGGTACAAACGTGCCTAATATCTCGTCCGAAACGTCCCATCCCTTCATTATCTCCATACCCAATTCTTCCTTCCCAGGATAGATTACAAGTGGGATTTCGATAAAAACACAGTGCCGTATTTGTGTTGGATTATGAATTCGTCTGTTATCTATATTCGTGGATAAGGGACAAAAAAAATAATCAGAAAAAGAACCCTAGATCCAGACACAGCCTGGATCGAGTGTTTGACATAAAATGGGTTCGCTGGAAAAGTGAATCGAAACTGGATTCCAATCCGACGATTGATTTTTGATTTTTTTAAGAGAGCCAACTTTTGGTCCAATCTTGATTTCGAGAAAGTTCAAAATTATAGGACTTTGCTTTGAACGTAGGCGCCGGCAATGTAGACCATAAAAATGTTATTGAATATATATTATTTTAGGAGATATATTTCAACAAATCAGAGTGGCGCAGCGGAAGCGTGGTGGGCCCATAACCCACAGGTCCCAGGATCGAAACCTGGCTCTGATAATTCAGAAGCAGGCTTCCAACGCACTAATTTTTTGTCTAAATTTTTTATTCCAACAGGATCCGACCCGTAAAGCTCAATTGGATTCAATCTCGGATCGGTCCAAACCGAACCATTTGTTTTGATAGATTTTTAAATGATTATGATTTCGATGTTTTAAAATTAATCAAACAAAAAAATATCAGTTTGGTTCAATGTTTATATTAAAAAAATAATAACCAAATCAAAATGATTTAACAAGTTATATTTTTATTAGTAATTTGTAATTGATTTTCTTTATTTTAAAATCTATCTAATTATTTTTGTTTATTTTGCTGAGATATATTTGTTGATACAAATGAAAACAGATGATTGTGGAATTTTTATACCAATTTGAGAAATTAATTTTTTTTATTTTGCTGAGAGAATTTAAATTTTTATTATTTTACTCATAGAATTTTTTATACCAATTTGAGAATTTAAATTATTTTGAAATCCACATACATGGACGCGTACATAATAATTGTTTGCTGCAACGTTCTTGGATTTGATCGGCCACTATGTCAGCCATGAAATCCCTAATAATATCATATTTGGTAAAGCGGATTCAGAGGTCAATTTTGTAACATTAATCCGATCTGTGAAAAATATTATCCTAAAAAATATTCCTTTCATTATCGAATACTTGAATTCCTGCCCAGATTCTATCTCCATTTCTTACGTCTATCCTGTGCCCGATCCCCGACGATTGTCGGCCCGGCAGCCTGTTGACGATTCTACTATTGCATCATAGCATGCCTGGTTTTTTAAAATTACATCGTTTTTCCAGGTTTCATCTGCTGTTAATGAGACCTTTGAGTTAAAAGTAGAGCTACTTCATCATTAATCATTTGCATACTTGTGTTTTCTTATCTCCTCCGCTTCCCTTACAGTTACAAAGTACGCGTGGTTTGTTCCTTAAAATGCTATTGTCTCGATAAAATTTTAAGCAATGGAACTAGCACAAAATAGTGGGGATCATCTCCCTCTATTAGAAGGATAAGAGGCAACAAAGTTGACCTTCTCTTCTCTGAAAGGTTGAGTGGATTCATCTGATACACTGGGCAACCTTGAAACGCTTCCCTTCCCTTTTCTTGAATTTGGTCCGATTTCCTCTATCATGTACTTCCATCCATCAATCGGCCTCCTTCGACTAAATATGTGGGTTTTTATAAAGCTACCAATCTGAATCAAACCAAAGGTTAAAAATAAAACAGAGGTAGTAGACTCCATAGGGGGGGAGGGGGGGTGGTGGTGGCTAGGTGCACTTTTAAAACATAATTCAAATTTCCTTTCTAATTTAGGTGAATGCCTACACAAACAACATACTGTAATAAACAAGTTAAAACAGTTTCACTATACAAACCTGGAACTTATTGAATGCTATCCGACGCTCAAATTCTTGAACCAGAATGTCTTCTTCTCTTTGCGACATATCCCATAGATTTCCATCTGGTGTTTTGGATGTTGTTTCCCAGCCATCAGGCTTGTTCTTGAACTCAGAACCAGCGATTTTCGGGTTGCCCAAATCAGTGTGAGCAGAATCGAATATCCTGCATACATTGAATTTGGTGAGTTCAAGTCTATCACTCTTAGTTCCCCGAAGTTTCTAATAAAGAGCAAATCCAAGAACACAGGGATAACAACTTTCTAACGCCTTCTTGCTTTAGAAACGTGAAATCAAATATGTAAATATATACTTGGCTGAAATAACTCCATCAGATGTTAGACTGATCGAAATTTCCATATAACATGAAGTCCGTTCTTCATTTTTCATGTCTTTCAAGCTTTTGTCAAATATTTTCGTCAAACCAACAATAGACTACAACCCGAAAGCCCAATACAAAGAACTAGTCCATATAGCCGAAGAGTCGCTCATTATTAAATCGCAGATTAGCACCCCCCCCCCCCCCCCCCCCCCCCAAGTTCTAGCAGAGTTCATGTGAGACTCGATTCTAGCGTACCACACAACATGCCTATTGCAATCAGGTTGAACATACAAATAAAGGGTAACCCTTATCTATCTGATCCTTGTTCTGCACTCTCTCTATAGAACACACAAAGATTTAAACCGTAACAAGTGAGTCTATAGCCTAAGAGATTTCATATCACAATTTCAAGCTACTCCATACATGAAACTGGTTACGAATGTACCTTAGGCTAAGCTTATGAAATGTGTAACCAAGACAAAGAATTTCCGAGCAAAATATCTTCTTGCTCAAATCATTCACGTCCAATTTGTGTTAGCATAATTCAAGAAACATAAAAGAAAAAAAATGCAGTAAATGATCAACATGATTGACAAGAAAATTCCATCTTCTAATGAAAAAATTCAATACTGATGAAGCAGAGGATAAATGTCATACTCAGAGCAGCTGTCGAGCAATTTTTCGATGTCATCTCCACCTGAAACGAAGTTCCCCAATTTAGCTTCCTCCTGTTTCTCAATCTCCTTCACCCAAAGACCAGCGTGTATTTTCTGCTTCTTCAATCTGTAATCCCTCTTCACATTCTCCAAGCTATAAAGCGAAGAAGATGAGGTTTTCGCATTTACGTCCTCTTTTGTGACCGTTTTGCCCTTCCTTTGATCCCAATTATCGTTCATTTCCTCCACGAAGGCCTTGGTCTCGGTGTCGATTTCTTCCTGATGAGAGGGAAGAGTGGTGGTACTACTTCCGCCCTGATCGGTGGTGGGGAGAGAGAAGGAGACGTCGGACTCCCACGGGGCTCGTTCTGATTTGCCGGAGAGATCGTCGGGAAGCCATGCTGTCTCCCACGCTTCGTTCCACTCGTCCTCTCCGGTACTGATGTTATTCTTCGGCCGATTGGTGGATTGACGTCGCACGGCTGTGACGGTGGCGGCTGGCCAAGGGCGGTGTGTTCTGAGAATGGCTGTGAGTCGCCTGTGAATCGGATTCATTTCCCGAACGTGGTTTGGAAGAAATCGGGTATTTTCTTAGGGGGTCTGTTAGAGTTTGGGTTGGCCCATTTTGTACTCGATAAATAGGCCCATTATGGTTTCGGCCCAAATAGGATTCGTAAATTAGATGTGCTCGTCTGCCCCTTTTCTACTCCGATCAGCGACAGCCGACTGACGGGCGGGGTGAGATTCTCTCCGGTGGCATAGGACATGATATTATGACATTCATGTTAAGCACTATCATTATTGTTAGCTCGTTGTCGATATTCGTTGTTATCTGGTACTGTTGTTTATCTAAGATCATGATGCGACTGATATACATTGATACACATGAAACCGTAGATATGATTGAACAATTCCGTGGTTAGTGCGGTCATTTGAGGTGAGCACTGAGATTGTATCATCTAGTTGTTTCGTGCCATCCGTTGTCGTGTGACATATATTTGAGGCTAAGTCATGGATGTTGGTGTGAGCATCACGACATGATTGAGGCTTAGTCGTGGTTGTTTGTTTTAGCATCACGAAGGTGCTGTGGATGTTTATGTTAGCATCACGGCATGCATGGCGGTTTAGTTGCATGGTGATGTAGCTCCCCTGTGCATTGTTGCTCGAGTAGTACTCCTGTTGTTATCCTACCATTCATTGACTCCAGTTATCCCGTCATTATTGAGCCATGTTTCATGCATTTCATTTATTTTTATTTTTGTTGTTTAACTGTTTCATACAAAAATACTAACCTCAGTTGTTTACCGATGGCTGTTGTGGCTGCGATGGGGCACCATGGCAGGTCTCCCAAGTAATTTTGCAGCACCAGGCTGTGGATCGGCTTGTGGAGCTATAGATTGAGGTTGGGTTTCGGTGGTTTTATCGATTAGAATCTCCCCGTTAGTCTTTATGTATGTCTCAGAGTCTGTTTCAATCTATGTCGTATTTTAATTTCTAGGTAAATGCCTGGTGTATTTGTATGAATATTTAGCTTGTTATTGTTATGTTTGGACTAGTTTAGTTGTTTTAAAGCCTTGACAACTTAATTGAATTTTTGCTTGAGTTTTTCGAGAAGTCCTATTTATGGGTATGTTATGCGAAATTTTTCTAGATCCTGAGATCCGTTTTTAAAATATTTTAAATCATTTATGTTGCAGTTTTAAATTAAATGAATTATCATTTGATAATTAAGTATCATTAGAGTAAATGGGCCTCACATCTATTGTTTGACGAACAATATTTGTGGAATGATCGCATTCATTTAAATTGATCGGAGTTCATTTAATCAAGGGAAATTTTTTTTTTTTTTTTTGGTCTAGTACTTTTTGTTTTGGTGGACTAACTTTTCAGTTTTTTGTCTTCGTACAATAACTTATAAATTTAAGATATTTTGATTCATCTACTACCGAAATGTTCAATTTTTGCCATAAAACACTTATTAGATAATGGTTAGAACATATTTTGGTGTCAAAAATATTGATTGATCATGATGGAATTTATATAACTTATAAATTTTGTTTTATTTATTCAAATTTTTTATATTAAGCTGCTTCCAATAAATTGATTTCCATTCAAAATCGAGAAATCCTAATTTTTTTGGCAACTTTAGCTTTAACCGTCATCTAACTAATGTTTTCTGACAAAAAAAAAAAAATGAACATTCTGATCATAGATTGAATAAAAAAACCAAAATTCAGAAGTTATGTTATTAATAACAAAAATTTAAAATTAGTGGACCAAAAAAATATGACATGTTACCATGCAAAGAAAGGTTATTTTCCGGCCCTCTAATAAATCACCAGTTCATTTTATGAAGCTGAATGAACCATTATAATTTATAATTGCGACAAATTTTCTAAATAAATTCTCATCAAATTTATCAGTTTTTATTAACGTAAATAAATATACATATATGGGTTTTTGATAATATGATTACGTTTTCAAGTAAATTAAACAATTTGTTGGTAATTTATAGGCATTGTTATGCTTCGTTGTTCGGAGCATTGTTGGCGTGCATGTCCATATATGCTAATAAATTTAACAAATACCTCTGGAGAAAAGAACTTTAACAAATAATAATTATCATCTGACATTCAATGAATTATAAAAGCATACTTCGACGGAATACTGTGAAAATTTTATATTAAATATTATAAGCATCAGATGTCTTTCTCCTTCGTTCTTTTACATATATATTAACCTGATCATATCATTAATCCACTACAAATTTTCTTTATGTATTCGGGGAGATAGATTTGAAATCGACGAATGAAATAATAAATCAAATCTTAAATCGACATATGATTTATATAACACATTTGTAATATTTATAAAGTAGAATGAAATTATTATTGGATAAACATGAAATTCATCATAATTATCATGAAAGACTTTGTAACATGTAAGAATTGGATTTGAAGTTTACGATATTACTTCTCTAAATAACAAAATTACATTTTGAAACATTTGAAATTCACGTATTTGAAATCTATCAATCCGAAGATAATTTAAACAGAGTTTAACCGAAAGATGATCTCTGCATTGATCTCAAAATTATAATTAGTTATAATCGTATATTCGTAACATTTCGATCGCGTGGGAAATCGTTGTTGTGCTCATAAATATTTTTAAGAACAATAAAACACGAAGTACAAAAATCGAAAGCCGTTCTAGTTTTACTCGTATAAAATATGTTGATTTTCTATTTAGACAGGTACGTATATATTCAAGCGGGCGGAAGAAACTGAATAAAAACTACAAAATTGAACTAATATTGGCCTTCAGACAATGCCACTGCCGCTATAGTTGGCTCTCCGCAGTGGGGAAACAAGATCACCACCATGGTAACACCGTTTAACTTTGGTGACATGGTCGTTTTCGACGACCCCATTACCTTGGACAACAATCACCACCCACCCCCCCGTGAGACGTGTCGACCAAGTGGCCAAGTGGGCATTTAATGTTGGTGCAGACTCTTTTGATTGGATGAGCCGAAGAATTTGAATTGCAAACGTGTGGTCTTCAAAATGAATTGGCAGGGAACGTGTTTAAAAAGAATACGCGTTTTTAACGCGTGTTCACACGGTCCAGGGGTTCTATAAATAGAGCTCATTCTTTCATTCTGAAATCATCCCTTCTTCGAGTTTTCTCTCATCTTATAAGCATTTGAGTGCTTAGTTCTATAATATTTGTGAGGTGTTTTGTTCTCCTGTATTAAGAGAGTGTGTGTTCTCTTTGGAAACACAGTGAGTGAGTTGTACACCACAAAATATTATAGTGGAAATTCTTTTCATCTTGCCCGTGGTTTTTACCCTAATAATTTTTTAGGGGTTTTCCACGTAAATCTCGGTGTCCATTTTATTCTTTATTTTCGGGTTTTATTATCTCAAATTCCGCACGTGGGACCAACAAGTGGTATCAGAGCATTGGTTTAAAATTTCTTAAGATTCTGAGTATGCTCTGTGGTTGCAGCCTAGACTGATCTTCCACATCAGAAAAGATTTTTCGAGATTTTTTATTTAAGGCGAGATTATTTTGTCCGGTCTACTAAAATTGTTGTAGACGTAATGACGGGAAGGTACGAGATAGCAAAGTTCAACGGAAGCAATTTTATGCTGTGGAAAATAAAGATGCAAGCAATTTTAAGAAAAGAAAATTGTTTGGCGGCTATTGGAGATAGACCGGAGGAAATGACGGACGATGTAAAGTGGAATGAGATGAGTGATAATGCTGTTGCCAATTTACACTTGGCCATAGCAGACGAAGTATTGTCAAGTATCTCCGAGATAAAAACGGCAAAAGATATCTGGGATACTCTGACAAAGATGTACGAGGTCAAGTCGCTACACAACATGATTTTCCTAAAGAGAAGGCTTTATACTCTTCGGATGGCGGAATCTTCATCGATGACCGACCATATCAATACACTAAATACTCTATTTGCCCAACTCACTTCCATGGGGCATAAAATAGGGGAAAATGAACGTGCGGAGCTTCTACTTCAAAGTCTACCAGATTCATATGATCAACTTATCATCAACCTAACCAACAACATCCTTATGGGCTCGCTAAAATTCGATGATGTCTTAACGGCGGTTCTCGGAGAAGAAAGCAGGCGGAAGAATAAGGAAGATAGGTTGGTGACTTCGAAGCAGGCGGAGGCTTTACCGATGATAAGAGGGAGGTTTATAGAACGTGACTCCAGTGGGAGCCACATGCACGGTAGATCAAAGTCGAGAAGTAAGAAGAAAAATATTTACTGCTTTAAATGTGGCGGTAAAGGGCACTTCAAGAGAGAGTGTACGAGTATCGATAAAAGTTCTCAAGGAAATGTGGCCAGTACTTCAGGCAGTGGTGAAATATTATTCAGCGAAGTAGCAACTGTTGCAGAAGGCAGACACAAATTTTGTGACACATGGATTATGGATTCAGGAGCGACGTGGCATATGACGTCTCGGAGAGAATGGTTTGATCATTATGAACCAGTCTCAGGAGGATCTGTATTCATGGGAAATGATCATGCCTTGGAAATCGCTGGGGTCGGTACTATCAAAATTAAAATGTTTGATGGCACCATTCGCACCATACAGGAGGTACGACATGTGAAAGGACTGACGAAAAATCTTTTGTCCTTGGGGCAATTGGATGACATCGGGTGCAAAACTCGTATCGAGAATGGGATCATGAAAATTGTGAAAGGCGCGCTTGTGGTTATGAAGGCGGAAAAGGTTGCTGCAAATCTGTATGTACTTTTGGGAGAAACACACAAAGAGGCGGAGCTAGCTGTTGCATCAAATGGTTCAGGAGAAGAATTAACAGTGTTATGGCATAGAAAGCTCGGGCATATGTCAGAACGGGGTTTGAAAATTCTCTCAGAACGGAAGCTGCTGCCGGGACTTACAAAAGTGTCGCTACCCTTTTGTGAGCACTGTGTTACCAGTAAACAACACAGATTAAAGTTTGGCACTTCTACTGCCAGGAGCAAAAGCATATTGGAGCTGATTCATTCGGATGTTTGGCAAGCACCGGTTGTATCCCTAGGAGGAGCGAGATACTTTGTCTCGTTTATTGATGATTTCTCTAGGAGATGTTGGGTGTATCCAATCAAGAAGAAATCAGATGCTTTCCAGATCTTCAAAGAATTCAAAGCGCGGGTTGAACTTGATTCTGAAAAGAAAATCAAGTGTCTGAGGACTGACAATGGAGGAGAATATACCAGTGATGAGTTTGATGCATTTTGTCAACATGAGGGCATCAAAAGACAGTTTACGGCGGCTTACACACCTCAACAGAATGGAGTGGCGGAGCGGATGAACAGAACCTTGTTGGACAGAACAAGAGCTATGTTGAGGACTGCAGGTCTAGAAAAATCATTTTGGGCGGAAGCAGTCAAAACCGCTTGTTATATTATCAATCGTTCTCCTTCAGTGGCGATTGATCTGAAGACTCCGATGGAGATGTGGACTGGGAAGCCGACAGATTATTCTCATTTGCATACATTTGGAAGTCCGGTGTACGTTCTGTACAATGAGCAAGAAAGATCGAAGTTGGATTCAAAATCCAGAAAATGTATCTTCTTGGGTTATGCTGATGGAGTAAAGGGGTTTCGCTTGTGGGATCCTACTGTTCACAAGCTTGTCATCAGCAGGGATGTTATCTTCGAGGAAGATAAAGTAAAGGGAGACAAAGGCACACAGAATTCAGAAACTACTATTTTTCAGGTAGAGAATAAGACAGACGAAGGTCAAGTTTCTTGTGAAGCAGTACCAGAGCACGAAGAACAAGAACATGTTGAGTCTGAGGTTTCCAATGTGAGGCAGTCAACTCGAGACAGAAGACCACCAGGTTGGCTTTCAGATTATGTCACTGAAAGCAACATTGCATATTGTCTATTATCAGAGGATGGTGAGCCATCGAGTTTCCACGAGGCTACTCAAAGCTCGGATGTATCCTTATGGATGATAGCAATGCAAGAAGAGTTGGAGGCTTTAGACAGGAATAAAACTTGGGATCTTGTTACACTACCACGAGGAAGGAAAGCCATTGGAAACAGATGGGTCTATAAGATCAAACGTGATGGCAATAACCAAGTGGAGCGGTATCGTGCTAGATTGGTGGTAAAAGGGTATGCTCAGAAAGAAGGCATTGACTTCAATGAGATATTTTCTCCTGTGGTTCGGCTTACAACAGTCAGAATAGTGTTGGCATTGTGTGCGGTGTCTGACCTACATCTAGAACAGCTAGATGTGAAAACAGCATTTCTTCATGGAGATCTTGAAGAAGAAATCTATATGCTCCAGCCAGAAGGTTTTGCGGAAATAGGCAAAGAGAACTTGGTTTGCAGGTTGAAGAAATCTCTGTACGGTCTCAAACAGGCGCCGAGGTGTTGGTACAAGAGATTTGATTCCTATATCATGAGCCTTGGATACAACAGACTGAGTGCAGACCCTTGTACTTATTTCAAGAAGTCTGGTGATGATTATATCATTTTGCTGTTGTATGTGGACGACATGTTGGTAGCAGGCCCCAACAAAGATCAGGTCCAAGGATTGAAGGCACAGTTGGCTAGGGAATTTGATATGAAGGACTTGGGACCAGCAAACAAGATTCTAGGGATGCAAGTTCACCGAGATAGAAGTAACAGAAAGATTTGGCTTTCCCAGAAAAATTATTTGAAGAAAATCTTGCAACGCTTCAACATGCAAGATAGTAAGCCAATTTCGACCCCTCTTCCTGTTAACTTCAAGTTATCCTCCGAGATGTGTCCTAGCAGTGAAGCAGAGAGGATGGAGATGTCTCGAGTACCGTATGCATCAGCAGTGGGAAGTTTGATGTTCGCCATGATATGTACAAGACCGGACATTGCTCAAGCAGTGGGAGCAGTTAGTCGGTATATGGCGAATCCTGGACGAGAGCATTGGAGCACTGTTAAGAGGATCCTTAGATACATTAAGGGTACCTCGAATGCTGCATTATGTTATGGAGGATCGGATTTTACACTCAGGGGCTATGTCGATTCAGATTATGCAGGTGATCCTGATAAGAGAAAATCTACTACTGGTTATGTGTTTACACTTGCCGGAGGAGCAGTAAGCTGGGTTTCAAAACTGCAGACAGTTGTGGCGTTATCTACAACAGAGGCAGAATACATGGCAGCTACTCAAGGTTGCAAGGAGGCAATATGGATTAAAAGGTTATTGGAGGAGATCGGACACAAACAAGAGAATGTTCCTTTGTTTTGTGACAGTCAGAGTGCCTTGCACATCGCAAGGAATCCAGCTTTTCATTCCAGGACTAAACACATTGGAGTACAATTTCACTTTGTGCGAGAAGTAGTAGAAGAAGGAAGCGTGGATATGCAGAAGATCCATACAAATGACAACATAGCTGATTTTCTGACCAAGCCAGTGAACACTGATAAGTTTGAGTGGTGTAGATTCTCAAGTGGTCTAGCGAAAACGTAAGCAGCAGGGAATGGCAAGATTGAAAGGATGTGTGGAGATGTGTTTGATTCTCAATCAAATCTCCAAGTGGGAGAAATGTCGACCAAGTGGCCAAGTGGGCATTTAATGTTGGTGCAGACTCTTTTGATTGGATGAGCCGAAGAATTTGAATTGCAAACGTGTGGTCTTCAAAATGAATTGGCAGGGAACGTGTTTAAAAAGAATACGCGTTTTTAACGCGTGTTCACACGGTCCAGGGGTTCTATAAATAGAGCTCATTCTTTCATTCTGAAATCATCCCTTCTTCGAGTTTTCTCTCATCTTATAAGCATTTGAGTGCTTAGTTCTATAATATTTGTGAGGTGTTTTGTTCTCCTGTATTAAGAGAGTGTGTGTTCTCTTTGGAAACACAGTGAGTGAGTTGTACACCACAAAATATTATAGTGGAAATTCTTTTCATCTTGCCCGTGGTTTTTACCCTAATAATTTTTTAGGGGTTTTCCACGTAAATCTCGGTGTCCATTTTATTCTTTATTTTCGGGTTTTATTATCTCAAATTCCGCACGTGGGACCAACAAGACGAGCACAGGGCATGTATTTTTATGATCAGAAGAGTATATATAGTGCATGGGTAGGGTTCTCGTTCTTGTATAATTCCACAAACTACGTAGGGACGTTTAATTATTTCCGGGGTGGATACGTTGATGAACAAGACTAGAGATATATCGTTCTTGTATAACTGATGCATTTGAGGGAGATGTGTATTTTAGGCTTCGTGTTGATTTTAAGTTGTATGAATATTGGTAAACGTGTCGAGTCGAATCGAGTTTGGAATCAAGAGTACTTTCGTTTAAAGCTATGCCAAATCTATAAAATTAATCTGGACTTGAGTAATTTTAAACCGGCCAGATGGGTTATACCCAAATCGTTGAAAGCTATGCCCAACATCAAGAACTTTATCAATAATTATTATACAACATTCCATATATAATTTTTACTCTTAGATCAATCCAAATTCGTAAATCGATAGTTCAAAACCATATATTGAATAATTTTTTGTGGTTATATTCATTCTTTCCCAAACATATACATGATTCCCAAGATTCAATCGACACCTATTGACACCCAGAGTTATAAGTGGAAACCCTAGCAGAACTGAACACAATTCACGTCATCATTATCGTGAAAAATATGTTCATGCATCACATCAAAAGGAATATGGAGATGCAGAACACGGTGGCCGCCGGAGGAGAGGAGGATATCCTTGGCGGTGTCGACTGCCAAGCAAGTCAATTCTTCACTCATATCATAAGACATGGGAAAACCCTCGAACAGCCCGTGCAGTTCTTCCCGTGCTTCTTTCCAATTGTCGAGATCTCGCAACTCCACACGGATCGATGTCTCGACGGTGCGCTCGACCTCGTGGTCCAGGAACTCGGAAAGCCCATTACGCAGGTCCCTGTACACATACATGTACACGGGATTGCAAGAGAAACTGAAGTTGATCGTGTGAAACTTCTGATCCGGTGCTGCTTCTGTTCTCCAGACCGGAGATTCATAGAATTCTAATCCCTGATGACATTCATCGGGTTCTTCTTCCATCTCCATCATCGTTTTCGCAGAGAAAAGAAAATATGGTGTTCTTCTTTGATATCGATCGGTCTATATACGTAGAGTTTGTTGTCTGTTCGTTAGACTTGTGATTATGGTAGGAAATAAATTCTTTCCTTCTGCCGTATCTTTTAAGATTTTCTTGATTGAGTTTGGAATTTAAATATTAATTGGAGAAATATCCGAAATAAATTTAGATTATTTAAGTCATTATCTAAATAGTATACAAATTACACCAGCCATATCTGAATCTCCTGAGGTATTAATTACAAAACGAAGACGGGAGTTGTTCTATCTGTCTAGAAGATTTCTACACAGGTTGTGAAGTTTTATCCATGTCGTGCTCCCATATTTTTCATGAGGATTGCATCAAGAAGTGGCTCAAGACTAGCCATTACTGTCCTATCTGTCGATTGGAGATGCCAACTAGTTAATTGCTAACTACAAGTTTAATTAATTAATTAATTGTAGATAAATCATATTTTATTTTGAATATATGGTTTATTGTTTGTTTAATTTGCTTCGAATATAATTATTTTAAAGAATTAGTTATTCGGCGGATCCCATTACAAGAATCACAAAATCTCTTCAAGTATGGATGAAAAATCATGACAAACAAATTATAAAATCCCCTGAAACCATAAATAAACAAAATCTATATTTCTTAAATTTTCTTTAAAATCAATCTTCTTCTTCTTCGAAAGTTAAAATCCCCCCCTCAAACCATAAATATATAAATCTTCTTCTTCTTCTTCTTCTTCGAAAGTTGAATTATGGATGAGACTGCCCCATTAGAGTTAGTCTCGGTCGACCCGAGAGTTGGAAACGATGTGGTTACCACTCGTGAAACTCAATTTCATGTCGATATCGATTTTCATTGCGACCTCGTCGTGTGCGAATACTATGATGATGTCGCCCTCCGACACACCGTGCAATTTAGTTTCATGAGAAAATCAGTTCGTATGGATATCAAACAACTCATGGACCCCGAATATTCATGCCGAATGATGGATCGGGAGCTGGGACAGTGGCCTCTGGACGATCACAACCGTCGCAAGTTAAGCAAATTCGCATTCGCCGTCGCTAAAGACCTCTTGAGGTTTATGCCTCCGCAGCACAATGTTTTGGTGATTCCCTTCAATGTTTTAGTGGAATGTAACAGACATGTTGATGAAAATCTTGCCATGGAATTGATGGCTCAACTGTCGGAGGAAGAGGACCATTCTGAGATGGTTCCGGCTTCAGATTCTTCCATGGATGAATATTTGGAGAACAAGACTACTACTCGCGAAAACGACGAGGAGAGTTGTTCGATCTGTCTCGAAGATTTCTACGCGGGTTGTGAAGTTGTATCCATGCCGTGCTCGCACATTTTTCACGAGGATTGCATCAAGAAGTGGCTCAAGACTAGCCATTACTGTCCCATCTGCCGATTCGTGATGCCAACAGCAGGTTATTATTAGTCGTTAACAAGTTCAAATATTGTAGAGCATTAAGGAGTCTGTATAATCTTTGTAAAAAATCTTTTGATAAATTTTGAGTTTTCTTTCTAATGATTTGACTTCTCCAATTGTTCATAATCACATGGTGATTCTATTTTTTAACTAATTTTGATATTAATGACAGCGTGAATCATTGTTTGAAATTTGAACAGTATTCAAGCTCACAAATGAAAAATTATACATATAAAAAAATCATATTTAAATTTAAAACATGATTAATTATTTTAAAATAATTTCAAATTAATCACCTATATTATCTCCCTAAAATAAGATTGAAAACTTTCGAAAAAGAGATTTTACGGAAAGAGACAAAAAGTTTCACAAAAAAAGTTATAAAAAAAAGGTGTAGATATAAATTTTAAACAAGGGCTAGCTATTTTAATTATATAATAATAAAAACAACAACAATAATGATAGGATCGGTTAACTCAGCGTGAAAGTGTTTAGAAGGGGGGTTGAATAAACACTTGCTAGATTAAAACTTCTTCGAAAGGTTGGGTACAGTTTTGTTACAAACTGACTCAAGTATCTCGTCGGTCGATAACAATCAGTTAAACTGAATAAAACAGTTGCGGAAAACTAACTGACTGAAAGATAGAATGAATAACTGAAAGTAAATAACACAGGAAATGTTTCTGGATGTTCGGAGACTTGAATAACTCCTACGTCACCCCTTCTATCACAAAGATAGGATATTCACTAAAAGACTTTGATCAAATACAATAACGTGTACTGACCCACTTCAGTTTGGACTTATCTATTGCCAAAACTGAAACTCTTAGTTAACAACTCTTTTACAGATCACAACTGATCTTAGCACAACTTGTACAATTTATCAAAGATTACAAAGTGCTTTTTCTAGCTCAAAACGTAGCCTGAATGCTACTGATAAAACTGATAAGCTTGAGCTTTGATTTGACGAAGTTGAGAGAATATTTTCGCAGAGTAACAGCAAGTAAAATGAGTAGTTCAGAATCGGTAGTTCTTCAGCTGCTCTCTTCGACTATTTATAGGCTTCTGTCAACGGTAACATTTATTTGAATAACAGCCGTTGTTTGCCACGTCAATATTCCCTGATAGATCGTACACTGCAACTTCTGAAATGCGGCGATCCACTACCAGTTCGCAGAAGACTGTACTATTTGTCGGTTGTCGTTTTCACTTTATGACGTGTACAGCTGAAAGATCAGCTGATAACAAATCAGTTGGCGAGAATGAACTGGCGAGAATATCTGCTGAAATATCAGTTAAGCTAGGTTCAGTTAAGTCGATCAGTTGGTAGCTTTTAGTTGCTGAATTCAGTTGAGTCTTTTGTCAAACGCCGGAATTAAGTTTCCAACAAATAATAATGTTATTATTATTATCGATATATGTATTGACCATGGCAAAAATTTATATGAGACGGTCTCACTGGTCGTATTTTGTGAGACAGATCTCTTATTTGGGTCATCCATTAAAAAATATTATTTTTTATGCTAAGAGTACGTAGTGTTTTTTATTGTAAATATCGGTAGTGTTGACCCGTTTCACATATAAAGATTCATGAGACCGTCTCACAAGAGACATACTCATTGACGATTATATAGATCCAAAGAGATATTGTTCAATTTTTTGTGGTGTTCGAGTTGGTAAAATATTTAATTATTTGACCAATTATCAAGAGTTCGATTCTCCTATCAACACCTTTTCAGGTGAGCCTGTCGAACAAATTTTGCCTATTGCAGTTTACCTAAATAACGTAGTTTGCATGCTATTGTGTCACATTTCTCATGTGAGCCTGTCACACATAGTTTGCCCAGTGCAATTTACCTGAATAACGTGGTTTGCAAACTATCGTGTGCACACTGAAGAGTAGATGTGAAAACCACGATTATTAGCATGTAATTTTTTATTTAAATATATACATGTATAATAATGTATTTTGAAATTATGATATTATTGTAAAAATAATAAATACGAAAATACAAAACAAAATTTATATTTTATCATGAGAAATATATCCATAACGCACTAGGCAACTTCGAGAAAATGTTGAAAATGTACAAATAATTCTATTTTTTTTTCTGAATGGTTAACTTCTCCGCGTTTAGAATTATTATCACATGGTACATTTTTTAATTCATCGCTAAATTTAACCTTATAAATCTTTATACTTGTAATATTACTCTATTTTATACTATAAAGCAAACTTATAACAAAAAATTATTAAACTCCAAAAAACTTTTTTTCTACAAATGCATGTACCAAAGTATTACTCTATTGTGTGTGTGTGTGTGTCTGCTGACCATTGTATCCAAAGAGGTATAGATCTAAGTGCATGCCTTTCGTTTCAAATAAAAAATTTATAATTCGATTAAATAGCAACTTGAAAAAAAAAAGCGAACAGAGAATATAAGGAAATTAATAGTCATAACATTGAGATATTTGTATTTATTTTAAATTCCCCTCCAATATTGAAATCTTTCATTAGATATTTTTGTGACGGCTCGGAATCTAGAATTACATAATATTACAAGAAAGCTCGAAATGATGAAAGTGTGCATGGATCGAAGTGATGTAACTCGGGGATGAAACACCCAACTCATAACCTTGAAACTGTGCACAAAAAAGCTCTCTTTTCATGTCCTAAATGAACCAAAAATACATCCAATGGAATAGCTAAAAGATTGGACAAATTTATTATGCAAGAAAAAACCTTTGAGTAAACCAAAGTGACTCTTAGTTGTGGATGAAATTTTGACTACTTGGGCATCAAGCTTTCGACCAAGACCAACCTTTTGGGAGCCAATCTTCAGCTATAAATACGAGATGAGACTCCACCATTTCAACACCGAAAAAGGCTAGAAAAATCGAGCACAAGTGCTATCAGAATTGTGCACAAGTGCTGTCAAGAAATCCTCCAAGTTCTCGGTCATCTCAAGGAATGAAAGGTTGTTTCGGCCATTCCATGCGGTATTCAAGACACTAACAAGTTGTTGTCCAGGTGTTGTCTAGGTGTTTTCAAAAATCTGGTTGAAGGGCTTGACCAAGTTTTTGTCCAAAGGCTTTCTCGTGGTGCTGTCCAAATCTTGTTAAAAGTGATGCCCATGTTCAGTCAAGATTCGTCAAAAGTTAAAGCATGTTTTGAACCACGTATTGAATAAGAGTAAATGGGCTTACGTACTATTTTAAAGTTGTATATATGATTTAGACTTCCATTGATTACTATAAGTTTTACTCGGTTCATATTGCTATATGATATGCCTTACTTTGATAAGTTTCGATGTGATGTGTCCGTTTTGTTCTTGATTAAATCTATATGCTTCGTTCTGATTTGATCACTTTATTTCATTCCATTTCTTTACTTTTTTTTCGTACTGATGTGATACATCCGTTTGATATGATTCGAATAATGGTACATTGGGAAAGCCTGTGACGGAAAAAGCCATAGAGGGAGCCTGTCTACGAGAGAAGGCTCCAAATGGGGCCCAAATGCAGGACAATGTCGCAAGGGGAGGCCATTTACAGGAAAAGACCTTAGAGGGAGCCCAAAATCAAAGATATCCCATGATCATCATAATGTGATTTGTTTTAATAAAATATGATAAGTTTATATTCCGATACATTCTGATTTGATAAGGACTCTGTTATGATTGTTCTGTGTCTGATACGATATGTAACGCCACGAAAATTTTAAGGTCCACGTAAACCACATGCGCAAGTTATTAAATTCTTTTTGTATTTTAATTAAATGTTTTAATTGCATTAATTATGTTGTACATATTTGCATGATTAAAATATACTTTTCTACATGGTTGCATTAAAATATATTTTAAAGGTTATTCGAGTTGCGATCGGGGAACGGAGACCGAGGGCGGAAAAATAGAATATGATTTTATTAAATAATTGCTTTTAATTATTTGAAATATGGGTGATGCTTTTTTTATTTTTAAAAATAAGGGGTTTTGAGGTGATTTTATACGCCGGGACGTAAATTTTATCGGTGTTGATTTTTCAATGAAAATGCGAGTTTTTTGGCAACCCGGGTAATAAAATCACAAATTTATTTAAACAAAAACTTTGATAATATTTTATTAAATTCTACTTAAGCACTAATGGGCCCAATTGGTATGCTTATTAGGCCTAAGCTTAATTAAGGATTTAAATTACTATTTAATATGAAAACTCACCTCAAACCCTTGGAAAAGGCACGCCACTTTCAGAAATCCTCCTCACCCATTCACGACACACACCACACGAAGAAGTGAAGGAAAGTTGTGAGGTTTTGAAGAAAAAATTCAACCTAGGCTCCTACGTCAAAGTTCCTCGTATCGCCGTCATTTATCATCACACCATATTATATATTTATGTTTGAATTTCATGAAAAACAATAACACCTTTTCATATTTTCGTACATGCATCTAGGGTGATTTTTAAAGCATGAGTTTTGATCCAAAAATCATGAAAAACATGTATCTAAGGGGCTGCCATGATTAGGATGTGTTAGGGTCATGTTTTATACAAGTTTAGGGTCCTTGAAACACACCACATAAGCTGCATACGTAAGAAATAAAAGCTGGGAATCAAAATGATATTATGGGAGGCATATGTGATCGGTTGATTGGGGGGGGGGGGGGGGGGAGGGTTGTGGATTGGCTTGGCTGGGGCTGGACCTGTTGGGGAATTACCCCGAAGTGATGCCGACCACGATGATAATAGTACCCAAACTTGCGGAATAAAATAATCAACAAGAACACAAAGATTTACGTGGTTCACCCAAAATAGGCTACGACCACGGAGCTACTTCAGATCTTTTCTAACTGGAAGAAATATTACAACAAGTGTATACAAGAATACACTCAATATCTCACACTCCCAACCCGAGTATAACCGAGAAAATATTTTCTTTAACTCACACAAGAGAATACACGCACTCAAGAAAAAAATACACTTTTCTTCTATGCACTCTCTTTTTATCAAAGCTGAAAAGCTTTTGATTTTGGGATACAATAATTGAAGGAATTGAGCTCTATTTATAACTAAAACCCTCAATCATTTTTGTAAACTTACCGATGTGGGATTCGATTTTCAGAATTTTTAATTCAGTGTGGGCCCCACCTCATTAAAAATCTCACCTAACAATTCTCTCACTTGAAGACTTGATTTCAATCATGTCTTCACACCATCATTGCAGCAGCTCATATATCTCCATTTATACTTGCAGTTCGATTGAAGTTGAACACGACTTCAGTTTGTCAATGGTTACTGTCTTTGTGAGCATATCGGCTGGATTCTTACTTCCAGAAATCTTCTCCAGCATCAAAATTCCATCGTCCAGCACTGATATGATGAAATGGTACCTCACCCGTATATGCTTTGTCCTAGCATGATAAACATGATTTTTTCCTAAATGAATAGCACTCTGACTGTCACAGTGTAATGTGCTATCTTCAAGCTTCTGACCCAATTCTTCCAGAAAGGATCTCAACCATATCATCTTTTTGCTAGCTTCTGTAACTGCAACATACTCAGCCTCGGTAGTCGAAAGCGCAACAATCTTTTGCAGCTTAGACACCCAGCTTACAACTGTACCACCTAATGTGAACACATATCCAGTAGTACTTTTCCTGTCATCCAAGCACCACCCATATCGGCATCGACAAAACCCTGTAAGCCCAATTTTAACCTCCTGAAGCATAAAGAACAACTAGCAGTACCTTTCAAATACCTGAGAATCCACTTAACTGCTTCCTAGTGTTGCTTTCATGGATTACTCATAAACCTGCTCACGACTCCCACTGCATGTGCTATGTCTGGTCTTGTATACACCATTGCATACATGAGGCTTCCGACAGCAGAAGCATAAGGAACCTTATTCATATAAGCCTTCTCCTGCTCCGTCGATGGTGATTGTGCTTTGGTTAGTTTGAAATGGCTAGCCAAAGGAGTACTCACAGATTTAGCCTCATCCATATTAAATCTGCTAACTACCTTTTTCACGTACTCTTCTTGAGATAACTTCAAGAATCCATTCACCCGGTCTCTAAAGATCCTCATTCCAAGGATTTGCTTTGCAGCACCCAAATCCTTCATGGCAAATTCCTTTGATAAATCTTTCTTGAGTTTATCAATTTCTTCCAAACAAGCTCCAGCTATCAGCATATCATCTACATATAACAGTAGTATGATATAAGAACCGTCAAACTTTTTCACATAACAGCAGTGATCAGCTTGACACCTTAAGAAATCATTTTCACTCATGAATCCATCAAACTTCTTGTACAACTGTCTTGGAGCTTGTTTGAGACCGTACAAGCTCTTCTGAAGTTTGCACACCATTTTCTCTTTTCCCCGTAATTCAAAGCCCAGTGGCTGCTTCATATAAATTTCTTCATTTAGGTCCCCGTGAAGAAACGCGGTCTTTACATCCAACTGCTCCAAATGTAAGTCTTCCTTCGCCACTAGTCCAAGTACTGTCCTGATAGTAGTTAATTTAACCACCGGAGAGAAAATCTCGGTGTAATCAATTCCTTCCCGTTGTTGGAAGTCTTTTACAACAAGTCTTGCCTTGTACCTCTTGCTACCATCATGCTCTTCTTTTAACTGGTACACCCACTTGTTATATAATGCCTTTTGCCTTGCGGAAGTTCTGTCAACTCTCACGTCTGATTGGATGACAGTGAATCCATCTCATCTTCCATGGCCAACTCCCACTTGATTGAATCATCATTTTGCTTTGCCTCTTGATAGGTCTCCGGTTCACCTTTGTCTGTCAGCAAAATATAGTGAAGTGCATGGGAGTATGTCTCAAGTGGACTAATGGTTCTCAAAGATCTCCTGAGTTCAATCACCGGAGTTTGTGGGTCATCATCTTGCACAGTTTCTTCTTCATCTTCCTGGTTACTGGTTTTCGATTCATTCACAGGAATATATGTCAATGGCACTTCATCAGTCTTCTTGACCTCAGGACATTCATCTCCAGTTCCAATGTCTGACTTGTCCTTGTACAGAAGTTGCTTATTAAATATTACATCCCTGCTCCGAATGATCTTCCGATTTTGGTCATCCCAAAAACGATAACCAAACTCATTATCTCCATAACCAATAAAGAAGCACTTCTTTGATTTCGGATCAAGTTTTGTTCTGGTTGCTGAATCAATATAAACATAGGATAGACAACCAAACACTTTCAAGAAAGAAAGGTTTACTTCTTTGCCGTTCCATACCTCTTCGGGTATTCTGCAGTCAAGCGGTATCGAAGGTCCTCTGTTGATCAGATATGCTGCAGTGTTAACAGCATCAGCCCAGAATGATTTTGGCAATCCAGAATGAAATCTCATGCTCCTTGCGCGTTCATTCAAGGTTCTGTTCATCCTTTCAGCTACACAATTTTGTTGAGGTGTACCAGTAATGGTTTTCTACATCTTGATCTCGTTCTGTGCACAATAATTTTGAACTCATCATCTTCATATTCTCCACCATTGTCAGACCGTAAGCACTTCACCTTCAAGTTGGTCTCATTTTCCACCATGGCTTTCCACCTTTTAAAGGTCTCGTAAACATCAGATTTATTTTTCAGAAAATAAACCCAAACTTTTCTACTCGAATCGTCAATGAATGTGACATAGTATCTCGAGCCTCCAAGGGATGTAACAGGAGATGGTCCCTATACATCAGTATGAACCAGCTCCAACTTTGCTACTTTCGATTCTCTACCACCTTTTGAAAAGCTCACCTTCTTCTGCTTTCCAAAGATACAGCTTTCACATAGTTGGTGTTCAACAGTCTTTAATTCTGGTAGCTTTCCTTTTGACACCAACATCTTCATTCCCTTCTCACTCATATGTCCCAGTCTATAATGCCATATACTTGAATTGGCTCCAGCATCCACAGCTGCTAATGAGTCTCTGCAACTGGAATTCATATACAGTATTCTAGTTTTCTTTCCTCGAGCAACAATCATGGCTCCTTTGTTCATTTTCCAGGAACCATCACCAAAGGTCACATTGTAGCCTTCATCATCGAGATGTCCCACCGAGATCAGATTGCGTGCCAATTTTGGTACATGCCTGACTTTGTTGATTTTCTAGACAGATCCATTTGACATCTTCATCCGTACATCACCCATACCAACAATTTCTAAGGGCTTTCCATCAGCAAGGAAAACTTTTTCGTAATCACCAACGATGTAATTATCAAATACATCACGGTCACCAGTGGTATGAAACGAAGCTCCCGAGTCCATAACCCGAGAATCAACAGGGCTTTCCATGGATAATAGCAGAGCATCATGTCCTTCCTCAGTGACAGCATTGGCATTATTCTTCGTTGATCTGCAGTTCTTTTTCAGGTGACCAGTCTCACCACGGCTCCAGCACTTCATATTCTTTTCAAGGATGTTTTTGTCTTTTCCATTTCTTGATTTGGATCTACCACGCCATCGGTTAGAATTCTTTTCGCCACTCCTGCCCCTTCCTCTGTTCTCGAGATTTAGAGCAGATCTCGATGATGTTCCTTCACCCGAATCCATCCTACGAACTTCTTCGGCAAGAATTTGGTCTCTAACATCATTGAATTATAGTTTTATTTTTCCAACAGAGTTGCTAAACGCTGCCCGCATTGGTTCCCAATTATTTGGTAAAGACGCCAAAAGAATAAGTGCACGAATCTCATCATCAAAATTAATTTCAACCGATGTTAGCTGAGAAACAATCGTGTTGAACTCATTGATGTGTTTAGCCACCGAAGCACCTTCTCCCATTTTCAAGTTGAATAACTTTTTCATGAGATGCACTTTGTTGTTTGCTGATGACTTCTCGTATATGTCCGATAAAATGGACATCATCTCTGCTGTGGTTTGTGCCTCCGCCACGTTATGTGCCACATTCTTCATTAGGGTCAATCGTATTACACCTAACACTTGTCGGTCCAGGCTCCCAATCATCATCCTCTATCTTTTCCGGTTTCTTTCCTGTTAGAGGTTGATACAGCTTCTTATTGTGCAGATAATCTCTTATCTGTAACCGCTTGAACGAAAAATCTATTCCGTCGAACTTGTTGATTCCCGGTCCCGATCCATCATCTCCGGCCATCACTTCTCTAGCCTTAGCAAAAAATCTAGAAAATCTTTTCTGATGTGGAAGATCAGACAAAGCTGCAACCACAGAGCATACTTAGAATTCTTAAGAATTCACAACAAGGCTCTGATACCAGTTGTTGGGGAATTACCCCGAAGTGATGCCGACCACGATGATAATAGCACCCAAACTTACAGAATAAAATAATCAACAAGAACAAAAAGATTTACGTGATTCACCTAAAATAGGCTACGTCCACGGAGCTACTTCAGATCTTTTAAAATAGGAAGAAATATTACAACAAGTGTATACAACAATAAACTCAATATCTCACACTCCCAACACGAGTATAACTGAGAAAATATTTTTTCTAACTCACACAAGAGAATACCCGCACTCAAGAAAAAAATACACTCTTTTTTCTATGCACTCTCTTTTTATCAAAGCTGAAAATCTTTTGATTTTGGGAACTGAAGGAATTGAGCTCTATTTATAACTAAAACCCTCAATCATATTTGTAAACTTACTGATGTGGGATTCGATTTTCAGAATTTTTCATTCAGCGTGGACCCCACCTCATTAAAATCTCACCTAACAGGACCAGGCTGGGCTAGGGTCTGTTATTGGTCGAGAGAAGAGTCCTAGCCACGCTAGGACTTGAGACAAAGGGTAGGGGAGGAGTCCTAGCAAGCTAGGACTCCACCCAAGAATGGTAATCAAGGTGTGTGCAGGTTGGCAGCTGGTGCAGTGCAGAAGAGGCTTGGACTAGGGGTCTGGGTAGGGGCGAGGTTAGGTCCTAAGGGTCCTAAAAGGATGCCTGAGGAGATGGTTCAGGGGTTGGCTCGTTGGGTAGGTGGCTAACAACAGAAACGTGAGGATTGCATCATAAGAGTCACGCACAGGCTGTTGCCTTCTTCAGGTGGCTCGTGCGTAGGGTCCAGGGGTTGGGTCGGTCTGGGCTTGGTCTGGGTGTGGTCCAGGGAAGGTTAGGGTCATGGGTGGTTGGCAGTTAGATGGCTGGAAGAGGCCTAGGCTAGCAAGGATTCCAAGTGTAATTAGAACACCTCATGTACACACACATGCAATTGGGTCAAGTTTCTAGGAAGTGTTTGAGCGGGCCAGTTCAGGTTTTTCGGGCTGGGCTTGGTCAGTAGGGTCCCTAGGTGGGTTGGCTAGGTTTTGGCTTGAGGTGTCTTGGGCGTGGCTCGAGTAAATTGGGAGATGGCTCGGGTGGTTTGACAAGGTGTCAATTTCGAAAATTAAAAGACTAAAATTGAATCCATGGCTCCACAGGTTTGGATAATGACTAGGAAGGGTAGAATAAATCTTAAAAATGTTATGTTTAAAATTTGGGATCAAAATAACGAGTTTTGGATTTATTCGTGATTTAATCGCCGCACGAAACGCTAATTAACGAGCTAATTGAAAAGCCTAGTTTTATGCTTTATAAAATCATGAAAAATTATTTTTAAGCTTAAATAATTATTAAAATTCTAATTTTTTAATTTGAGAATTTTATATTAAGCTTTGGTTTAATTCGGGATTAAAACGTGTTAATACGTCTTATTTAAAGATTAAATTAAAAGTCCTTGATTTAAGCTAAATAAAAATATGGAAAAAATCATGTAGGCTTAAATAATTATTTGGGACATGTTAGAGTCAATGGAATTAAGAAAAAGTAAAAAAGGCAAAATATCACGTCCAGGGGTAAAACAGTCTTTTTACACCGGAAAATGATTAAACGTCATGGCAGTGCCCTGAATGTTGTTTTATGTGCTAACATGAGTATTTTCAATGATTATGGATGTTTATGGAATTTTACAAGTTAAAATGACTATTTTAAATGTTTAGGGAATTTTATATGTTTGTGATTTAATATGTCAAAATATTATTTTAAATGTTTTGAGGTTAAAATGTCATTATAAATGTTTATGGATTTTTAATATGTTCAAATGTTTATTTTAAACGATTATGAATTATTTTGAGGAAACGATAAAGTTAAAAGATATTTTGCATGTTCGTTTTTAAAAGGAAAAAGGATATTAAATGCATGATTTTTATAAAGTGATGAAAATGTAAAACGTTGAAGAAAGTGAAGTAATTGTGACTAATTCGATAATGTTGGAGATATCGTGAGGGCGACGATCGTATTTCCATTATTACGAATATGAGTTAACAGTATGTGGTAATGGTAAGAATGGAATATCGTGAGGGGAAAAGGCCCCAAAGGGAAACCATTTATGGGAAAAGACCCAGAGTAAACCTCGACGATCGTATTTCTATTCAAAAGAGGACAGGCCACGGCACAGTTGACCGGTGAGAGTGTTGCTGGTGTCCCCCGCCGCCCAGTACTGCGGTTTCATGTAGATGGATCCACCGATTTTTTGAGGTTTGAGGAATGTCACAATTAACGATCTGAATTCAATAAAGAAAAAAGAAAAGGAAAAGGAAAAAGAAAAGGAAAAATGTTTATGATCATGAAAACTGTTTTATTTATGTCATGTCGAGAAAAAATAAAAAGTTAAGGTTTATGAATATCATGAAAAAGTTATTTTTGCGTAAAAGTATTTTCACTGTTGCATGTGATTTTATATGTATTATTTGTTATAAAGATTATGGTGTGTTGAATCTTTAGACTCACTAGGTGTGATGGATGCAGGTGAGAATGAGGGAGGTCTTGACGGATGATTTGACTGGACTGAAGGCGCACACAACCCGAGGACCAGCGCTTGTACTTTTTCCGCATTTACGATTTATGATTCATGATATACGTTAAAAATTTTAAGACTATTTTTTTATGCTTTGGAGAGATTTTTTAGAGGTTTAGTATGAGCTATACTTTTCAAATTTATTGCTTTTTAGGTTTGGTAAAACATGCGACGATTTCATTTTTATGACTATTTCACTTGATTTTTAAAATGCTAGTTGGATGATGTTTTATTATAAAGGGTAAAATATTTATAAAAATATTTTCATGAGTTTTATGTATATGGGCGAAAATTTGAGTGTATTTTAAAAAAAATTCTAGTACTTTTAAAACAATAAAAAAGATAGACGTTTCACGATAAGTCCTATATTATGTTCATATAGTTTTGTTGAATTCTGTTCATAATCACGAGGTGATCCTATTTTTTTTAACTAATTTTGATATTAATGAGTGCGTGAATCATTGTTTGAAATTTGAATAGTATTCAAGCTCACAAATTAAAAAGTATACATATGAAAAATTTATGTTTAAATTTAAAATATGATAATTATTTTAAAATAATTTCAAAATTAATTATCTATCTTATCTCCCTAAAAATAAGATCGAAAGATTTCGAAAAAGATATATTTTAGGGAAAGAGAAAAAAAGCTTCACCAAAAAAGTTATTAAAAAAAGAGTGTAGATATAAATTTTAAACAACGGGTAGCTACTTTAATTGTATAATAATAAAAACAACAACAATAACAACAACAACAATAATACTAATAATAATAATAATAATAATAATATTGATTTATGTATTGACCATTATATAGATCCAAAGAGGCATTGTACAATTTTTTGAGGTGTTCGAGTTGGTAAAATATTTAATTAATATTTGACCAATAATCAAGAGTTCGATTCCTCCATCAACACTTTTTCAGGTGAGTCTGTCGAACAAAGTTTTCCCACTGTGTGTACATTTCTCAGGTGAGCCTGTCGCACATGGTTTGTCCAATGCAATTTACCTGAATAGCATGGTTTGCAGACTATCATGTGCACACCGAAGAGTAAATGTTGTGAGAACCACGATTTTTAGCATGTAATTATTTATTTAAATATATACATGTATAAGAATGTATTTTTGAATTATGATATTATTTTTTAAAAAATAAATACAAAAATACAAAATAAAATTTATATTTTATCATGAGAAATATATCCGTAACACACTAGGCAACTTCAAGAAAATATTGAAAAACGTACAAATATTTCTATTTTTTTTCTTGAAAGGTTAACTTCTCCGAGTTTATAATTATCACATGGTACATTTTTTCATTCATCGCCAAATTTAACCTTATAAATCTTTATACTTGTAATATCACACTATTTTATACTATAAAGCAAACATATTACAAAAATGTGAAAGTCTTGCCTTCATCAGGGAGTACCAATACTGGGGTAGAAGTGAGTTTCTTTTACAAGATTTCGAAACTTTTCTTACATTCTTCATTCCAATTTAAATTTAAGTTTTTCTGTGTTAGTTTAGTGAGAGGAATGATAATTGAATAAAATCATTCAATAAATTTTTATAATATCCAGCTAAACCTATAAAACTTTAGACTTTGGTTATCGTTTTCGTTGAGACCAGTCCATGATTGCTTCAACTTCCTTGGAGTCCACTGATATGTTTTTAGCCAAAATTCACACTTACTGAAAAGTGTCTGTAGAGTGAGACGAAGATGTTCCTTGTGATCTTTCTCACTTGACGAGTACGCAATGATATCATCTATAAATACTACAACAAACCTGTTGAGGTAAGACTTGAAACTCGTTTCATGAGATCTATGAATGCTGGTGGAGCATTTGTCAAACCAAAAGGCATTATCGTGAACTCATATTCACTACAAGAAAAACGCCCAACGACAACGCTTTTTTTGAAAAACCATTGTCATATAGTTTTTAACAACGGTTTTAGTGAAAACCGTTGTCGTAGGTGCGTTTTGACAACGGTTTTGTAACAACCGTTGTCTTTTAAGGGTCAACGACAACGGTTTTCTAAAAATCGTTGTCTTTTAGCGTTTTTTCAGGGCAAAAGACAACGGTTCTAGAACTGTAGTCTTTTAGCGAGTTTTTTTGGACAATCGACAACGGTTTTTGAAAACCGTTTTCGATTAGCGTGTTTTTTGACAAACAAAAATGGTTTTTTTAAGCCGTTGTCTAATAGATTTTTTTTTTGGACAATCGACAACGGGTTTAAAAACCGTGGTCGATTAGCGTGGTTTTTGGACAAACAACAACGGTTTTGGAAAACATTGCAATATTTAGCGACGAATTTTCTAAAAAACCGTCGCTAACTCTAGCGACGGTTTTTATATAAAAACTGTCGCTACTTAATAGCGACAGTTTTAAGAAAATGCGTCACATGTTTAAAATTAGCGACTGTTTTACCATACCCGTCGCTAAACATGCGACGGTTTTTTAAAACTGCCGCTACATTTACTGATGGTTTTTCTAAAACCGTCGCTACATTTGACAACGATTAAGAAAACCATCGGTAATTTAAACTTAGTGACGGTTTAACAAAAAACCGTTGCAAAAGCTCTATAAATACCTCAATTTCGGTCCATTTTCCTCCACAACACTTAAAATTTTTCTCTTTTATACAATTTTATCACTTCACACAACATTTAAAATTTTTCTCACTACTTCATAACATTTATACTTTTTCTCTCTTACACAATTTTATCACTTCACACAACACTTAAAATTTTTCTCACTACTTCATAACACTTAAAATTTATCTCTCTTACACGATTTTACTACTTCACAACACTTAAAATTTTTCTCTTTTACATGATTTTAGTTCTTTTAGATTTAGTAAATTATTAAAAGAATTTTTTTTATTTTTCAAACAAATTAGCGACAGAAATCATGATTAAAGACTGTCGCTAAAATTAGTGACGGTCTATATAAGTTAACCGTCGCTAATTAGCGACAGTTTTGAATAAAAATGTCGCTAATTTTATTGGCGACGGTTTTCAATAACCGTCGCAAATTCTACCTACCACAACGGATAAAAACCGTTGTCGTTGAACGAACTTTCAAAAACACCCTCAGTTACAATAGTTTTAGAAAAGCTATGACAACTGATAAAATTCGTTGTCGTATGTCGTTTTTGTTGTAGTGATTGTCCATATATTGTCCTGGAAGATGTTTTAGGAATATCGCCCTCGGAGATGCAGTATGTCAGATTTTTTTTTTGTCCATCAACTCCAAGAGTTGATCCTTTAACTCTGTTGGAGTCATTCCGTATGGCGCTTTTGAGATCGGTGCGACACTAGGGACCAAATTAATTTTGAACTTCACTTTGTGGTTAAGAATTTTTCCAAGTAGTTCCTTGAGGAAGACATCCGGAAACTCTTGTATGACTGGAATATCTTCAAATCTTGGGGTAGTTTCTACATACACCTCGTTGATCACTGACAGGTAAATCTCTTTACTGTTTTTTATGGCCCTCCAGGTCTGTGAAATGTGGATAAAATATATTTTTGTTCTTTTTGTTCCTTGGATTCACCATTATAGACTATTTCCTCTTGGTTTGAAGTCCGTAATATAACACTCTTTCTTTGACAGTCTACCAAGACATGGTTTTTGGCTAATCAATTCATTCATAGGATGTCGTCGAACTCCACCATTTTGAGTTGAATCAATTCTGCCTCGAGAATTCATTCGTTGATGCAAATTTTGTAGTTCCGGTTCACTATGGGTTTCAATTATTTTGCTAGCAGGTGTTGCTACTCTTAGTGGTTCGCTAAGAGTTTCTCATTCAATTTTTAGTTTCTTTACTAATATTTTAGACATAAATGAATCGATAGAACCATAGTCAAACAATAAATATGCAGGTATTTTGTTTATTAGGATGGTACCTACTGCAACGTCATTGATATTGTCCGCTTCATCTTGGGTCATGGAGAACACTGAACATTGGTCTTGTTTCATTTTGGCCTGTTAGTATCCATGTTTGGGTTGGTCCCTTTATCCTTTTTTTTTTTTTTCAGGCAATCAGCCATCCAAAGCCCTAATTTCCAACATTTCAAACATGAACCAGACTTTCTGTAGCATTCCCCCAAGTGCCGGATATTGTAATTGGTACAATGTTATATTATTTGTCATTGGAGGAGCTAAATATTCCTTTCGATGGACCACTTGCATGGTTGGGCCGTTTGAAACTCTATCAACCTTGGGGAGACTGACCAACGAAGGGTCGTTTGAGTTTGATTTCTCATCACAATGCTTGATGGCAGTTTCAGCGCTCATAGTTGCTCCCATTAAGTCGGAAAAATTGGTGGGTTAATATACGGCTAAGGCCTGCTAGATTTAGTTTCTCAAGTCTTTCTTGAAACAGTGCATCTTCAAAGTCTCATCTGCCATAATGGTTGGGACATAAGTTCCAAAATCACTGAAGTTTGAGGTAAAATCTCTCACCGTCATATCTGGAGTTTTCTTAAAGCCTTAAAATTTACTTATCTTTTGCAAACAAAACTCTGCTGTGTAATATTGCTTCAAATTTCTCTTCGAAATATCTTCCATATGATCTATTCTGCATCATTTATGACTGGTGAGATGGGTTTCCACCATTTTCATGCTCTATCTTCTAGGCATGGTGTCACCACCTCTAATTTAAGTTCTTCGGGGACTTCCAGCAGATGAAGTTGGTTTTCCACGTTCTTGAGCCCATTATAACCAACTTCCGAATCAGGGTTTCCATCAAAGTTCGGGACTCGGTTTCTTCGGAGAGACTCATAGTGTTACGTAATATCGTGTGGTTGAGGTTCTGGTGGTGGTTTGTTGACATTGGCCTTTGGGTTCATAAACCATTGTAGCGTTGTGCTCACAACAGTTGCAATTTCCATCATGTCTTCTTGGCTAAGGTTAACCCTTGGTGGTGGACGTGGAGGCAGGTTCTTGTTTACATTTTCGTTGCGGTTGGCGTAGAGTGGGTTACGATTTTTTCTTTGTGGTTTGCTTGCCATTTCTTATAATCATAAAGTTTTTTAATTCGTATATAGGAAAATGTATGATTCAGTAAAATGGAAATCAAATAAGGCACAACCAAATAATTTTCATTAAGTTTTCAAAAGACATAAAATTGAGTGTTTAGATAGCAAAAGTGAATGGTTCAATTGACCTTAATACAATATATTCTTATTATAGGGGTCGATCCTGATCATCTAAGACTTCTTCATATCCTATATCTCTAACATCTTCTTCTTCTACAAGATTATCCTCGGGGTTTCCTTCGAGCTCTTCCTCGAAATCCTCCACATTGATCATATCGTTCTACATTTGATTGAGCTGGTTAGCAGCATATCGTCTAACTTCTTCACGCAATCTATTTTCTTCTTCTCAAGCTTGATAAAGTCATCTTCCAAGCATACATTATTCCGATCTAGCTGCTATTTATCTCTTTCTAGCTTGGCGTTTCTTTTCCTCAATGCCTCATATGCCGAATCCTTTCTTCTGAGTTGTTCTTGAAGTTCGGAGATATTAGCTTGGGCATCCATGTCCTATACCTAAGAAGGGTGAAAAAGGGTTTACTAGTGTTTTTATATAAAAAAAAGATTCAAATTCATTGAAACAAGAATTTATCATAAAGATAATAATAAAGTTTTTATTTAAAAAAGAAAGGTTACACTTCTTTATTTTCATAATATATTTTTTTATTACAACCATAATACTAGTCCAGACTAGTCTATCAAGTCTTCATCATCATTGTCTTCTTCATCTACATCCATCGGCACTTCTTCTTCTTCTTGTTCTTCTTCTTCTTCTTCTTCTTCTTCCATGTTTTCCACGATGAGATGTAGACAATTTTTTTGTTCTTGCAGTCTATCCATAGGCCATGAAGTTTGGCGACGTAATGCTCTTGCTTGCGAGCAAGGTCTTCGTGCTGGTGATTAGAGCGGGTGGCTAGATCCTTCTCAGTTTTAATCTTTTCTATCAACTCTCAGTTAAGGGCAACTAGTCATACCACATGAGATAGGTTACGCGGGGTTAGGGCGAGCTAGATCTATGCTCGATCAAGTTGACGGGTGAGATGATATACATCAGTCTGAAGCAGGTCCTTAGTTTCCATGAGCTCTTGTTTCTCTCTAGCGAGTTGAGGTTTTAGGGTTGCAATCTCTCGGGTTTGATTGTCAATGATAATCTGACGCATGCGAATGGCGGCTTCAGCACGAGTATGAGGGGTGGCCATCTCCTAGACAAATCGAATGAAATGGCTTAGTATCAGAATAACGGAATAAAACAAAGTTACTTTATCAGACAAGTAAAACATTTTGATCGAACATAAATTTCTTTTGTGAGATTTTTCAAAAGTGGCAAGTTAAGAAATTTTCACTTAGAAGGAAAGTAAGGAATAGTGGACAAGATCGAGTTTGGAGATTTATATGCGAAGATATAAGAAATTCGAATATTTCCACAAGTGCAACAACAGGATTTTGGAAATCTAATCAATGCAATATGATTTTTATTTACTGGAACGATTTGGATAAGAAGTCAGTTAATATCCAGACAGATTATGAACCTAGCGGCTCTGATACCACCTAAATGTCACGCCCCGAGACCCATGCGTAGATAACATCCATCATTGTTTAGCAATATTATTGAAAAAATAAGTCTCATAGCAAATAGCAAAATCGGTCTAATTCATTAAAGAACGATGTCTTTACATCTTCAAAATACGAATAATGTGGAAGCTATTCTTACAAAGAAAAACGTTAAATGTGGAAGCTCATATGAATAAACTATAAACTTGAAATCAAGGAATTGATCTTCATAACTCTGGATTACTTCACAAGCCCCAAAATTGATCTTGTTCCGTCTCTTTCACCTGTTTTCATTATTATATGGGGAAGGACATACGAGGGGAGAGCATTTTCGGTAACCCTCAGCAAGTGGAAGCCGATCGAATATCAAATAACATATTATGCATATACACATCTTTTAAAAATATTATAATACATAACAGAATTCAACAAAACTATATGAACATAATATATGACTTATCGTATCAGACACAGAACAATCATAACAGAGTCCTTATCAAATCAGAATGTATCGGAATATAAACTTATCATATTTTATCAAAACAAATCACATTATGATGATCATGGGATATCTTTGATTTTGGGCTCCCTCTAAGGTCTTTTCCTGTAAATGGCCTCCCCTTGCGACATTGTCCTGCATTTGGGCCCCATTTGGAGCCTTCTCTCGTAGACAGGCTCCCTCTATGGCTTTTTCCGTCACAGGCTTTCCCAATGTACCATTATTCGAATCATATCAAACGGATGTATCACATCAGTACGAAAAAAAAGTAAAGAAATGGAATGAAATAAAGTGATCAAATCAGAACGAAGCATATAGATTTAATCAAGAACAAAACGGACACATCACATCGAAACTTATCAAAGTAAGGCATATCATATAGCAATATGAACCGAGTAAAACTTATAGTAATCAATGGAAGTCTAAATCATATATACAACTTTAAAATAGTACGTAAGCCCATTTACTCTTATTCAATACGTGGTTCAAAACATGCTTTAACTTTTGACGAATCTTGACTGAACATGGGCATCACTTTTAACAAGATTTGGACAGCACCACGAGAAAGCCTTTGGACAAAAACTTGGTCAAGCCCTTCAACCAGATTTTTGAAAACACCTAGACAACACCTGGACAACAACTTGTTAGTGTCTTGAATACCGCATGGAATGGCCGAAACAACCTTTCATTCCTTGAGATGACCGAGAACTTGGAGGATTTCTTGACAGCACTTGTGCACAATTCTGATAGCACTTGTGCTCGATTTTTCTAGCCTTTTTCGGTGTTGAAATGGTGGAGTCTCATCTCGTATTTATAGCTGAAGATTGGCTCCCAAAAGGTTGGTCTTGGTCGAAAGCTTGATGCCCAAGTAGTCAAAATTTCATCCACAACTAAGAGTCACTTTGGTTTACTCAAAGGTTTTTTCTTGCATAATAAATTTGTCCAATCTTTTAGCTATTCCATTGGATGTATTTTTGGTTCATTTAGGACATGAAAAGAGAGCTTTTTTGTGCACAGTTTCAAGGTTATGAGTTGGGTGTTTCATCCCCGAGTTACATCACTTCGATCCATGCACACTTTCATCATTTCGAGCTTTCTTGTAATATTATGTAATTCTAGATTCCGAGCCGTCACAAAAATATCTAATGAAAGATTTCAATATTGGAGGGGAATTTAAAATAAATACAAATATCTCAATGTTATGACTATTAATTTCCTTATATTCTCTGTTCGCTTTTTTTTTTCAAGTTGCTATTTAATCGAATTATAAATTTTTTATTTGAAACGAAAGGCATGCACTTAGATCTATACCTCTTTGGATACAATGGTCAGCAGACACACACACACACACAATAGAGTAATACTTTGGTACATGCATTGTAGAAAAAAAGTTTTTTGGAGTTTAATAATTTTTTGTTATAAGTTTGCTTTATAGTATAAAATAGAGTAATATTACAAGTATAAAGATTTATAAGGTTAAATTTAGCGATGAATTAAAAAATGTACCATGTGATAATAATTCTAAACGCGGAGAAGTTAACCCTTCAGAAAAAAAAAAATAGAATTATTTGTATATTTTCAACATTTTCTCGAAGTTGCCTAGTGCGTTATGGATATATTTCTCATGATAAAATATAAATTTTGTTTTGTATTTTCGTATTTATTATTTTTACAATAATATCATAATTTCAAAATACATTATTATACATGTATATATTTAAATAAAAAATTACATGCTAATAATCGTGGTTTTCACATCTACTCTTCAGTGTGCACACGATAGTTTGCAAACCACGTTATTCAGGTAAATTGCACTGGGCAAACTATGTGTGACAGGCTCACATGAGAAATGTGACACAATAGCATGCAAACTACGTTATTTAGGTAAACTGCAATAGGCAAAATTTGTTCGACAGGCTCACCTGAAAAGGTGTTGATAGGAGAATCGAACTCTTGATAATTGGTCAAATAATTAAATATTTTACCAACTCGAACACCACAAAAAATTGAACAATATCTCTTTGGATCTATATAATCGTCAATGAGTATGTCTCTTGTGAGACGGTCTCATGAATCTTTATATGTGAAACGGGTCAACACTACCGATATTTACAATAAAAAACACTACGTACTCTTAGCATAAAAAATAATATTTTTTAATGGATGACCCAAATAAGAGATCTGTCTCACAAAATACGACCAGTGAGACTGTCTCACATAAATTTTTGCCATGGTCAATACATATATCGATAATAATAATAACATTATTATTTGTTGGAAACTTAATTCCGGCGTTTGACAAAAGACTCAACTGAATTCAGCAACTAAAAGCTACCAACTGATCGACTTAACTGAACCTAGCTTAACTGATATTTCAGCAGATATTCTCGCCAGTTCATTCTCGCCAACTGATTTGTTATCAGCTGATCTTTCAGCTGTACACGTCATAAAGTGAAAACGACAACCGACAAATAGTACAGTCTTCTGCGAACTGGTAGTGGATCGCCGCATTTCAGAAGTTGCAGTGTACGATCTATCAGGGAATATTGACGTGGCAAACAACGGCTGTTATTCAAATAAATGTTACCGTTGACAGAAGCCTATAAATAGTCGAAGAGAGCAGCTGAAGAACTACCGATTCTGAACTACTCATTTTACTTGCTGTTACTCTGCGAAAATATTCTCTCAACTTCGTCAAATCAAAGCTCAAGCTTATCAGTTTTATCAGTAGCATTCAGGCTACGTTTTGAGCTAGAAAAAGCACTTTGTAATCTTTGATAAATTGTACAAGTTGTGCTAAGATCAGTTGTGATCTGTAAAAGAGTTGTTAACTAAGAGTTTCAGTTTTGGCAATAGATAAGTCCAAACTGAAGTGGGTCAGTACACGTTATTGTATTTGATCAAAGTCTTTTAGTGAATATCCTATCTTTGTGATAGAAGGGGTGACGTAGGAGTTATTCAAGTCTCCGAACATCCAGAAACATTTCCTGTGTTATTTACTTTCAGTTATTCATTCTATCTTTCAGTCAGTTAGTTTTCCGCAACTGTTTTATTCAGTTTAACTGATTGTTATCGACCGACGAGATACTTGAGTCAGTTTGTAACAAAACTGTACCCAACCTTTCGAAGAAGTTTTAATCTAGCAAGTGTTTATTCAACCCCCCCTTCTAAACACTTTCATGCTGAGTTAACCGATCCTATCAAGTGGTATCAGAGCGAAGTTTATCTTGTCGTAGAACATATTCTCTCAACTGATTCAGTATGTCTTCTTTCAACAAAATTCCTATGTTTTCCAGGGAAGACTTTGATGACTGGAAAATCAGAATGCAGGCTCATTTAGCTGCACAAGATGATGATATGTGGTACGTCATAACTGACGGGCCAATGAAAATTTTGAAAGCAAACACAGCAGTTGCCATCACCGAAGGGGCACCTCATAGAATTGAAAAACCCAGAGATGAGTGGACTGCTGAAGATAAAAGAAAAGCAAACCTTGACAATGTAGCCAAGGACATACTGTATAAAACACTGGACAAGATAACGTTCAGTAAGATCAAGATGTGCAAGACAGGAAAAGAGATATGGGAAAAGCTGATTCAATTATGCGAGGGAAATGAGCAAACAAAGGAAAACAAACTTTCTGTTGCTGTACAGAAGTTTGACAATATCAAAATGAAAGCTGGAGAATCAATGCTTGAATATGATGAAAGAACCAGTGGAATCATAAATGAACTGAATGCACTTGGAAAAGTGTATACAAATAAAGAAGTGGCTCTCAAGATTATCAGAGGACTTCCCAGGGAATGGGATGTCAAGACAATGGCCATGAGGGAATCAAAAGACTTGAACAAAGTTGAAATTCATGATTTGTTTGCTGATCTGAAAGCTTATGAGTTTGAGTTACAAACTCGAGGAGAAGCAGAACCATCAACACCTTCATCAACTACTGCTCTAACTGCTATAAGAACAGAACCAACTGGTTCAGTTGAAAAAGCTGCAGATCAATTGAGCAATGATGCTATGTCATTGTTTATCAGAAAGTTTGGTAGATTCATGAGGAAGAATCAGGGAAATTTTCAGAAGAGCTACCAAAGAAATAACTCCAGAGAAGATTCAAACGCTTGCTATAACTGTGGAAAGCCAGGACATTTCATTGCTGACTGCCCAAAACCAAAGAAGGACAGTCAAGTCTCAACTGAACGGAAAAAGAAATCATATGAGCACAAAAGGAGACCTAAGGATGAAAGGAAAACCTATAAAAAGAAGCATGAAGTGCTAGTAGCTGAAGAAAGCAAAGCCAAATGGGCAGAGACTGACAGTGATGAGTCAGAAGCTGAAACTTCATACAGTTCTAGTGAAGAAGAGGAAGAAGTCAAGTGTCTGATGGCTGATGAGACAGAAGATCAATCAGACAATCAGCAGGTATTCGACTTTAGCTCAACTGATTTCACTAGAGAAGAGCTTATTTCGACTCTTCATGACATGGTCAGCGAGTATCAAAAGCTTGCTCTATCATTTGATAAAGCCAGAGCAAAGCAAGATGATCCCTTGGACAACAATACTAAAACTGATCAGTCAGTTGATATGTTGAGTCTAAAAAGGGAAATTGCTGAGCTCAATGCTGAAAAGAGCAGGAATCAATTGTTGATTCAAAAATTGATGCTTGAAAATGCAAAGCACAACGAGCTCATTCAGGCTTGGAATAAATCTTCAGCAGCTCTAACTGATATTCAGAATTCGCAAAAATCAGTTGCTGACAAGACTGGACTAGGGTTCAGTAGTCAAAGTGAGATGTCTTCCAATGATACTCAGCCACAACTGAATATGGACAAAGGAAAATTCATTCGCTTTGTCAAATCAGTCGTGGAACAAGAACAGCTTGAACCAAGTAAACTGATTGAACCGCCCTTTGAGAACAAGAACAAGGCAAATAGATATGGTATTGGATATAGTCCAAAAATTTCAACTGACTCTCGTGGTCAAACATCGAAAAGAATTTCAAAACGATTTTCAAATGAATACTCCAACTACTATAACTGTAAGCCTGTTCAGAAACGACATCGGCCGAACAATCAGTTGGGAAAGGCAAAATCACATATTGATTCACCTATGCATCACACACAAAGCACACACAAAACGAGAAAGACCATATGGAATACAGCAACTGGACGGTCAGTCAGACTGATCCAAGTTTGGATTCCTAAAGGACTAATCAACTTTGGACCCAAATAAACAAAGGGTACCACAATCTTATTTTGTATGTGAATGCAGGTAACAGGTACAACTGAAGATTCAGTTTGGTATCTGGACAGTGGATGCTCAAGACACATGACAGGTGATTCAAAACTGCTATCCAAACTGATCAAATACGATGGTCCAAAGATTAGTTTTGGAGACAACTCGAAAGGTACAACTGTGGGTAAGGGTAAGCTTATCCATGGTAATTTTATCATTAATGATGTTTTATTAGTTGAAAATCTCAAGTATAATCTGATAAGCATCAGTCAGTTATGCGATAATGGATTTTCAGTTCAATTTGACAAACTTATTTGCTCAGTCAAAAACTCAACTGATGAGGTCATTCTAACTGGCAAAAAATGTGGAAACACATACAAAGTCAGCTGGAATGATCAACCTTATGCACCAGTATGTCTTATTGCCTCAAAATCTTCGAAAAACTGGTTATGGCATAAGAGGTTAAACCACTTGAATTTCAAATCTATTGCATATTTGAGTAAACATGATCTTGTGACTGGGCTGCCCAAAATGGATTTTACAAAAGACAAAATTTGCTCAGCATGTCAGTTTGGCAAACAAATAAAATCTTCTTTTAAGAACAAGGGTCGTAAATCTTCTTCCCGATGCTTAGAACTATTACATATGGATCTCTTTGGTCCAATACCGGTGATGAGCTTAGGGGGAATGAAATACACCTTGGTGGTTGTAGATGATTTTTCTAGATTCACTTGGATCATTTTTCTCAAGACCAAAGACCAAACTGCTGCTCAACTGATCAAGCTTTTCAAAAGATTATCAAATGAAAAATCAGTTGGAATTGACAGAATCAGATCCGATCGAGGAACTGAATTTATCAATAAAATTCTTTCAAACTATTTAGAGAATACTGGAATCAAACATGAGCTCTCAGCAGCAAGAACTCCTCAGCAAAATGGTGTAGCTGAAAGGAGAAATCGAACACTTAAGGAAGCTGCTAGAACAATGCTTGCTGATTCTAGTATCTCTCAAAGGTTTTGGGCAGAAGCAGTGAACACTGCGTGTTACACTCAAAACAGATCAATGATTAATAAGAATCATTTGAAAACACCGTATGAGATCTGGCATGGAAGAAAAAGTGTGGTTTCTTACTTTAAAATATTCGGCTGCAGATGTTTTATACTCGACAATGGTAAAACTCATTTAAAAGCTTTTGATGCTAAATCTGCAGAAGGAATATTTCTTGGTTATTCATCAGTAAGTAAAGCGTACAGAGTCTTCAACAAAAACACTTTAAATGTTGAAGAATCTATTCATGTTGTTTTTGATGAAACTGTACTAACTGATAAGCCAACTGATACAGTTGAGCAAGCTGACAGATTTACAGATATCAGTTTGGAGGATGATGATGAAGAAGATACTCATATTAATCAAAGCAATCTCCAAACACCTGAACCTGAGATATTAGATCAGGCTGTTGAATTGGAAGCTAATCAGTTAGTAGAACAAACAAATGAGATTCAGTTGCCAACTGAAACAGCTCCAACTGAAACTGAAACCAATCAGTTACCTACTGAAACAGTTACCAATTTGGAATCAACAAATGCTGAACTCAGATGGAAGAAATCACATCCTCCAGAATTGGTGATAGGTAATCCATCTGATCCGGTAAGAACGAGAAATCAAATGCTTAACTTATTCATTCATTCAGCTTTTGTATCTCAACTGGAACCAAAGAAAACTGATGAAGCTCTTGCTGATCCTAACTGGATAAATGCTATGCAAGAAGAGCTAAATCAGTTTATCCATAATAATGTCTGGAACTTAGTTCCAAGACCAATTTCCAAAACTGTTATAGGTACAAAATGGGTATACAGGAACAAACTGAACGAGGATGGTTCAGTTGTGCGCAACAAAGCAAGGCTAGTTGCACAAGGATACAGGCAGGAAGAAGGAATTGATTATGATGAGACATATGCACCAGTTGCAAGACTGGAAGCAATAAGAATATTCCTGGCCTATGCATCATTCAAAAATTTCAAAGTGTACCAGATGGATGTTAAAAGCGCATTTCTGAATGGACAGTTGCAGGAAGAAGTCTTTGTTGAACAACCTCCAGGTTTTGTTAATCATCACCTTCCTGATCATGTCTATCATTTGAACAAAGCCTTATATGGTCTTAAACAAGCTCCAAGAGCTTGGTACGAAACTCTTTCAAAATTTCTAACTGATCATGATTTTTCTGTTGGATCAGTTGATAAGACGTTGTTCAAATTTTCTAAGAATGATCATATCTTACTTGTTCAAATTTATGTTGATGATATCATATTTGGGTCAACTAACCCCAAATTATGTGAGAAATTTGCTAAGTTGATGCAGGAAAAATTCGAAATGAGCATGATGGGTGAACTGACATTCTTTCTTGGATTACAAGTGAAACAATTGGATTCAGGCACCTTCATCAGTCAAACAAAATATACAAAGGAATTACTAAAGAAATTTGGCATGGAATCGTGTTCAGCTGCAAGCACTCCCATGAGCTCATCAGTTAAACTAGACACTGATCAAGGGGGAATATCAGTTGAGACGACGCTTTACAGAGGTTTAATAGGTTCATTATTGTATCTAACTGCTAGTCGTCCTGATATTGTGTTTGCTGTCTGTATGTGTGCTAGATTTCAGGCAAATCCTAAGCAATCCCATTTTGCTGCTGCCAAACGTATTTTGAAATATCTTAAAGGCACACAAAATGTTGGGTTATGGTATTCTAAAGACTCATCTTTCAATTTAGTTGGTTATTCAGATGCAGACTATGCAGGATGTAAACTTGATCGAAAAAGTACAAGTGGATCATGTCAGTTTCTAGGAGACCGACTGATTTCTTGGTTCAGCAAAAAGCAAACATCCATAGCAACTTCCACAACTGAAGCAGAATATCTTGCTGCTGGAAGCTGTTGTGCCCAACTGCTCTGGATTCAGCAACAACTGAGAGATTATGGAGTTGATGCTAAAGAATCACCTATATTTTGTGACAACACAAGCACAATTGCTATAACCTACAATCCAGTTCTTCACTCTCGAACCAAACACATAGATGTCAGACATCACTTCATCAGAGATCATGCTCTCAAGAAGGAAATCAGACTGGAATACGTCTCAACTGAACAACAAGCAGCTGATATCTTCACCAAGCCACTGGCTGAGACTAAGTTTTCTCACTTCCGCAATATACTTGGATTAATTGATTTATCTTAATTAATGATCATTGTTCGTAATTTGTTGATTAAGCTTTATTGTTGTTTTACCGAATATTTAAGTGAGTTGCTTATTCTTATGAACTCTTAACTGATGTCAGCAAGTGTTTGTATTGTTCTTATGGTTATGTTTCTAACAAATCATTGCAGGCAGAGATAAAAGAACAACGACGATAAAACATAATAAATATTTTCATTAATCAGGAGAGGAGCCGGTTACATTGTCACAATATTTTCCTCCACAGAATCTATCCACAAACTCATCCATGCAGCTAGTGCTGAGGAAGAAGTTTTGCAGAAATCATGGGAGGCAGCGATGCGGCGGAGGATCTCCAGCTCCTTCAGAAGAAAGAGCTTGTAGAGATAACCTTCTTTAAAAAGGTCCACCCCCGCAGGAACCTCTAGGAGCTCCCGCACCTCTTGTAGTTGGGCCTTCCGCCTGAAAGTGGAGACCCGTCCAGAGTAATACAGGAACTCCAGCTCCTGCATCTCTTCCCAGTAACGAAGGCTAGTGTAGAATACTTCATCTTCTATGAACTGCTTCCTAGCTTGCAGAGTAAACTGAGCGTCACTTGAGCTTCCAGCTTCTGCCATTATCTTTATCTGTGTAGAATTACTTGCTGAGATGAATTTTGGCTAACCCCTTCACTCTTATTTATAGGGCAAAACAAAGGAGGGATACGAAAGGACATCTCTCTGTGACGTTTGCTATACCCAGCACCATACTCATCATTAATATTCTCTGTCTATTGCCGTCATTTTGCTTTAATAGATTAAGGGGGAATAATGGTTCAAGAGGTTAACTGAGAAAACAGTCGTCAGTAAATTCTCGACTGAAAGAACTCAGTCTTATCAACTGACCTATCAGTCGACTTTTTCACTAATCTTCTCATATAAGTTAACTAATTAACCCAATTTTATTCCAAATCAAATGACGTGACCGTCTGCTAAACTAATCATGACTCTTGATTTTCTTTACGTGGAGTTATCTTCACCACTCAATTCGTACACACGATTGTAGCACACGTACTACTTTGTTTCTTTCAAAATTCTTTGGACTGACACGTGTCCAGAGTTTGAATGGTCACGTACATATGTACTATTACCCGCCTCTTTTCAGTCTTACTTTTCGACTACGTCAAATTCTCCTTAGGGCAAGAACTACCTCATTCCTCGAATTTTCTTTCAGGCAATTTATCAGTTATCAATGGCAACCCAAATTCCCGCTTTCATGCTAAATTCTATGACCATCAACTTTGGATCTATATTATCCTTCGGCGATGCTGAAGTTCAGAAAGTATTTCAGAAGCTTGAAGCTGCTGGTCTAAGAACATTTTTGGGACAATCTTCTCAGGATATCTATCCCAAAGAACTTCAGGATTTCTACTCTTCTGGCGTGATTGATTCTGAGGGAAATATCAAGTCTACTATCAATGATCAGTTGCTGATCATTTCTGAAGATTCTCTTGGTGATTTCTTTCATTTACCTTCTGAAGGTATGGCACAACTCTCAGATGTCAAGGCGTCTGATATTGAAGAGATGCAAGTCTCTCTTTCTATTGATGGAAGAAAGATTAAGGTTTCAGATCCTAAGAAAGAACTGAAACATGAAGTTCAATTGCTAGCTGATGTTATTGCAAAAGGAATTTTGGCAAAAGCAGGATCATTCGCTGCTCTAACTTTAGAGAAATTTCAGGCCATTACCGTTATTATGGCTGGACAAAAATTTAACTGGAAGCGTCTCATTTTTAATGTTCTGAAGAATATGTTTCTTCTTCTAAACAATCCAAGGGCTTTGCAGTTCATCAGAATCAGAAAAGACTCCATCTCCTCACATTGTGAAAAAGCCAAGAACTCAAAGGGTTAAAACAACTTCTGAGGTAACCAGTCCGACTGACAAAATGATTTCCTTCACTGATCAGCAACCTATAGAAGCAGTTCCTCTGCAGATTATTCCACAAGATGATTCAGCAAGTACCATAAAAAAATCGGTTAGGACGCAAGCTCCTGTTACTCAAATATCTCGACCAATTGGTGTGGCACCTGCAAGACCTAAAGGGATAAAGTTTATAGAACCGGTGGAATCAACTCGAACAGGACTGGAAATCCCTCATATCTTGAGTGGTGATAAAGGAAAAGAGAAATTGATTGTGGAACCCAGACCCTCAAACCCAATTCAGACTCATATTGATCTCGTAAGGGCAAAAGTGAACAGTTTTGCTGCTGCAAAGACTAAGTCCTATAACGCTAGGGTAGCCTATCGTACTGAAGTTTTTGCCAAGCAACTGAAGGAGAAGTCTGAACTGAGAAAATTCATCCAGTTGGAGGCCCTCGTTCTCCGCACGGTCAAAGCTGCAACTATTGCTCAAGCCTTGGAGAGAAAAAGCTATTTCTTTGATCAGCTGAGAGCAAAGAAGTTGGCTCAAATTGTTGCTAAACTTAAGAACAACTACTTGCCAACTGCCCCTACTGCATATGCTGATCAAGCTGTAATCACTCAGCTTGACACTGATCTAATGGGGATACTATCTCGAATCAAATTTTGGGAATCGGATCAAGAACTCGTGGTCTACCAAGGAGATTCAGATGATGACAATGAGGAACAAGTTGAAACAGCATTCTCTGACAAAACAGCACCATCATCCGCCTTAGTTCTGGTTCCAACTGGAGAACCAGTTTCTGATAAGCTTCCTTCACCACCTGTTGAACAACTACTATATACTGAAGCGGAGCTATCTCTTGCTCATATTGATGAAGTGATTCAAGCAGTGGTAGAGGAGTCCCACTTTAGTGCACCAGTTAATGATCCAGTTGATCGCTCTGCTGATCAAACCAATCTACAGGTCACTATTTCTTCAGTCGAAATTGTTCCACCAGACCAATCTGCTGATCAGGGCTTACAAATTGATATGCCAGTTGAATCAATTGATCATTCACTAGAGGCATCAGTTCAGGTTGTGTCACCATCAACTGTACAACATCCTCCCTCACCATCTTTAGATCAAGAAGAAAAGACTGCTGATGAGACTCCGGTTCAAGGGACAATAACTGGAACTGATACTTCAGTTCAGCCAATTGCTGATACCAAGATAACTGACCAAGCCTTGGTCATTACTCAGCAAACAACAAGTGAACCAAGCACTTCTCATCAATCCAACCCTCCATCTTCAGCAGATTTTGATCTCATTTTTGAGGAAGTCCAACATATGCAGGATAGCATGAATCAAATAATTTCGGCCATTTCCAAAATTCAAAATACGCAACTTTCGCACAGTGTGAAGTTAGACGATACTCGGGAATCCATCAAAAGACTGAAGGCCATCGAATCTGCTGTTACCGCTCTTTCTTTTGCAGTCAGTGACATTCAGAAAAATAGAGGTATCATATCCGGTCTGACTGCCACTCAAGAACTCATTAATCAACGCGTCAACAATGTGGAATCGCTTATGTCTCGGAAATTTGATCTACTGCAAGTCACACTGTCTACTGCTATTGAAAATATGTCATGCTCTGTCACGGTTCTTTCTTCTCACGTTCGCAAGCTATCTGACAAGATGGAGCAGTTTGACAAAAAGGGGGAAGAGCAGAAGAATTCTTAGTAGTACAGCAGTATTGATTGTATCAGATTTCTATTATTTCAGTTGTTGATCTTATTTTATCTACTATGCAGAATTCAGTTATTTATTCCAAGTTTTGTCAAAACACCATAAAGGGGGAAATTGTTGGAAACTTAATTCCGGCGTTTGACAAAAGACTCAACTGAATTCAGCAACTAAAAGCTACCAACTGATCGACTTAACTGAACCTAGCTTAACTGATATTTCAGCAGATATTCTCGCCAGTTCATTCTCGCCAACTGATTTGTTATCAGCTGATCTTTCAGCTGTACACGTCATAAAGTGAAAACGACAACCGACAAATAGTACAGTCTTCTGCGAACTGGTAGTGGATCGCCGCATTTCAGAAGTTGCAGTGTACGATCTATCAGGGAATATTGACGTGGCAAACAACGGCTGTTATTCAAATAAATGTTACCGTTGACAGAAGCCTATAAATAGTCGAAGAGAGCAGCTGAAGAACTACCGATTCTGAACTACTCATTTTACTTGCTGTTACTCTGCGAAAATATTCTCTCAACTTCGTCAAATCAAAGCTCAAGCTTATCAGTTTTATCAGTAGCATTCAGGCTACGTTTTGAGCTAGAAAAAGCACTTTGTAATCTTTGATAAATTGTACAAGTTGTGCTAAGATCAGTTGTGATCTGTAAAAGAGTTGTTAACTAAGAGTTTCAGTTTTGGCAATAGATAAGTCCAAACTGAAGTGGGTCAGTACACGTTATTGTATTTGATCAAAGTCTTTTAGTGAATATCCTATCTTTGTGATAGAAGGGGTGACGTAGGAGTTATTCAAGTCTCCGAACATCCAGAAACATTTCCTGTGTTATTTACTTTCAGTTATTCATTCTATCTTTCAGTCAGTTAGTTTTCCGCAACTGTTTTATTCAGTTTAACTGATTGTTATCGACCGACGAGATACTTGAGTCAGTTTGTAACAAAACTGTACCCAACCTTTCGAAGAAGTTTTAATCTAGCAAGTGTTTATTCAACCCCCCTTCTAAACACTTTCACGCTGAGTTAACCGATCCTATCATTATTGTTGTTGTTTTTATTATTATATAATTAAAATAGCTAGCCCTTGTTTAAAATTTATATATACACCTTTTTTTTATAACTTTTTTTGTGAAACTTTTTGTCTCTTTCCGTAAAATCTCTTTTTCGAAAGTTTTCAATCTTATTTTAGGGAGATAATATAGGTGATTAATTTGAAATTATTTTAAAATAATTAATCATGTTTTAAATTTAAATATGATTTTTTTATATGTATAATTTTTCATTTGTGAGCTTGAATACTGTTCAAATTTCAAACAATGATTCACGCTGTCATTAATATCAAAATTAGTTAAAAAATAGAATCACCATGTGATTATGAACAATTGGAGAAGTCAAATCATTAGAAAGAAAACTCAAAATTTATCAAAAGATTTTTTACAAAGATTATACAGACTCCTTAATGCTCTACAATATTTGAACTTGTTAACGACTAATAATAACCTGCTGTTGGCATCACGAATCGGCAGATGGGACAGTAATGGCTAGTCTTGAGCCACTTCTTGATGCAATCCTCGTGAAAAATGTGCGAGCACGGCATGGATACAACTTCACAACCCGCGTAGAAATCTTCGAGACAGATCGAACAACTCTCCTCGTCGTTTTCGCGAGTAGTAGTCTTGTTCTCCAAATATTCATCCATGGAAGAATCTGAAGCCGGAACCATCTCAGAATGGTCCTCTTCCTCCGACAGTTGAGCCATCAATTCCATGGCAAGATTTTCATCAACATGTCTGTTACATTCCACTAAAACATTGAAGGGAATCACCAAAACATTGTGCTGCGGAGGCATAAACCTCAAGAGGTCTTTAGCGACGGCGAATGCGAATTTGCTTAACTTGCGACGGTTGTGATCGTCCAGAGGCCACTGTCCCAGCTCCCGATCCATCATTCGGCATGAATATTCGGGGTCCATGAGTTGTTTGATATCCATACGAACTGATTTTCTCATGAAACTAAATTGCACGGTGTGTCGGAGGGCGACATCATCATAGTATTCGCACACGACGAGGTCGCAATGAAAATCGATATCGACATGAAATTGAGTTTCACGAGTGGTAACCACATCGTTTCCAACTCTCGGGTCGACCGAGACTAACTCTAATGGGGCAGTCTCATCCATAATTCAACTTTCGAAGAAGAAGAAGAAGAAGAAGATTTATATATTTATGGTTTGAGGGGGGGATTTTAACTTTCGAAGAAGAAGAAGATTGATTTTAAAGAAAATTTAAGAAATATAGATTTTGTTTATTTATGGTTTCAGGGGATTTTATAATTTGTTTGTCATGATTTTTCATCCATACTTGAAGAGATTTTGTGATTCTTGTAATGGGATCCGCCGAATAACTAATTCTTTAAAATAATTATATTCGAAGCAAATTAAACAAACAATAAACCATATATTCAAAATAAAATATGATTTATCTACAATTAATTAATTAATTAAACTTGTAGTTAGCAATTAACTAGTTGGCATCTCCAATCGACAGATAGGACAGTAATGGCTAGTCTTGAGCCACTTCTTGATGCAATCCTCATGAAAAATATGGGAGCACGACATGGATAAAACTTCACAACCCGTCAACCCGTGTTGAAATCTTCTAGACAGATCGAACAACTCCCGTCTTCGTTTTTGCGCAAAGAGACAGTCTTGATCTTTAAAGTTTTAATGGAAGAATCTGTAGCCGGAACCATCCCAGAATCGTCCTCTTCCATCAATTCCACGACAAGATCATTTTCATTAACTCGCCTCTTACATACCACTAAGACCTTGAAGGGAATGACCAAAACATTGTGTTGTGGAGGCATAAGCCTGATGAGAACTTTCACGGCGGTGATCGCGAATTCGATCAAATCTCGACGGTCATCATCTCCCAGTGGCCATTCACTCAGCTGTCGATCGATCATTCGACGTGAACTTGTGGAGTTCATGAGTCGTTTGAGATCCAAACGGACTGATTTGTCCATTGTGATACCCTTGTCCCACATCAAAAAAATCAAAGATTTAAAATGAGTTTATAATAGCTACAATGGACTTCTATAGCAACTTGGGTTAACCATTTTCGTAAAGCGAGGACGGATACGAAGTAGTTGCCATAAGGGCCCCTTGTGCAGTCACGCAGTCGCGGGCCCGGGCTCGGGGCGTGACAGAATGGTATCAGAGCTGGTCACCGGCATGGAACACCGAGAATTAAGTGCTATGCGGGGCAAAGTGCTACGTGGATGGGAGCCACCTCTTGAACCTGCGGGGCAAAGTGCTACATTACGGGAGCCACCTCTTGAACATGTAGGAGCCACCTCTAGATTCTCGGTGCTGGTGGATCGAGGGGTCAGGCCGCGACGAGGACGTCGCGTTCTGAAGGAGGGGTGATTGTGATACCCTTGTCCCACATCGAAAAAATCAAAGATTTAAAATGAGTTTATAATGGCTTACAATGGACTTCTATAGCAACTTGCGTGATGATACTAGGTCGCACAGTGAGTCCGAGGTCCACGTTATCATGGTATTCGCATACGAAGAGGTCGCAATAAAAATTGAAATCCACATGAAACTGAGTCTCACGGGTGGTGACGATGTTGTTTTCGACTTTCGGTGAAACCATGACGATCTCTTGCGCGGAGTCATCCATAATTCGACGTTCGAACAAGAAATTGAATTTTGTTTTGGTTTGCTTAGAAATTGTGGAAAGTGTGATCGATCTGCAAGGTTTTATAGGTTTGGTTGAAGCTTCGGTTCTTCATTAAATAACAATTTTATAGGATTAGGAGTTATTTAATATAAACTAAATATTTAGATAAGATATGGTAAGCTTTTCGGTTATTTTTGCGTGGAAATTTGTAATTTAGGTATTTTTTCTACATAACGATTGTTTCCTTAAATATAATTCCTGATGATTCGTCGGTTCCTATTGGGTTAGAATCAACAAATGTCTATTTTGTAATATGTTTTCAATAAATGAGCAGCTTAAAATTTAGGCAAAAACTTGTGTGAGACGGTCTCACGGGTATTATTTGTGAGACGGATCTCTTATTTGGGTCACCCATGAAAAAGTATCACTTTTTATGCTAAGAGTATTACTTTTTATTGTGAATATGGGTAGGGTTGATCCGTCTCACAGATTATGATCCGTGAGACGGTCTCACATGAGACTCACTCATAAATTAAATATAGGGCACTTTATCAAAACCCCATTTTATATTAATTTTTTATTAGTACCGAGCTAAAAATTAATCTTCAAGAAAAATATTTTAAAATTGTATAAATTTGAAATTAAGATGTGTAATAAAAAAAAGCACATGATATCAAAAATATTATTGTATAAATATTTTTTTTCTTCAAATAATTAATTTTAAAAAATTAACTCTAAGATAATACATCCCTAGACAAATTTACATAGTTCAATAATAAGAAATTTTTTTGGTCATGTAATTCGCATTTTTTTCATTGATAGCCATATTATTGGTTAATTCACAATTTTAGTTTCCAAACTTTCACATTTTTTTAAAATTTCGGTCTTTTCTCACTAGAACGACAGCGTGATAAATGACATGCACGTCAGCAATGCCAGGTACCATGACAGTATTGTTCATCACTACATCATCATTCCAGTGAGAAATGACCAAATAAAATTTTATAGCACATATAAAACAAACTTTACAAGTTCTATGTATTCCATCAGAATCAAACAATGTTTGTGACACCAAAATGTGTTTTAAAAATTATCTAATCAACAACACGAATGCAAGTTGTTAGGATCGGTTTGATGGGTCAAAGTGTTTAGAATGAGAGTTGAATAAACACTTTAAATTTTTTTGCTCTTTTTAAAATAGTGAATCAGTTTCATGATAAACAGAATTCAAAAATCTTGTTTGTCAATATCAGTCAGTTAACTGATTAGAGTGCAGAAATAAACTAATTGAAATATTGAATACTTAAAGAATAACCGAAACAATGAGCACGATGATTTTATGGATGTTCGGAGATTTCAATCGCTCATACGTCACCCCTTCTATCACAATGATATGTTTTCCTAAAAGACTTTGATTGATTACATAAACTGTAATAACCCATTTGAGCTTGGAATTAAACACATTCAAACTGAAACTCTTAGTTTCTTACAACTTATCAGTACACAACTGATTTTCTTTCGTAGCACAACTGATCTAAGAAGATCAAATATATCAATGTAATGTGCTAGTAATTTTGCTCAAAAAATATCCAATGCTATTAATATATCTATGAAGTGTGAGTTTTTTGTTAGAATATTGCAACTGGTAGTGTAAAACTGAATCTTTCAAATGTTCTCAAATTCGTAAAATCAACAACTTGTTTCTCACTGAACTCCTCAGCTATTATATGCTTTGCTTCCAACGGTAATTAACATTGAATGCATGCATTGATTAATACTTATCCATTGATTTGTTCTTTCTGAATATGTCAACATTCTTCTGAAAATAGTACGATGTTTCAGTCTGCTAATGCGGCGCTCCTTCTGTTAGTTGCAGTCTGCTGCATACAATTTTTCGGTTGATAGCTGAACTAACTGATGACATGTCAAACTGATCACCAGTTCGAATATTTGACTGATAAGTTGAACTGACTATATGACTTACCAGTTACACTAACTTAGGACGTCCTGTTTAGTTCTAATACTACAAAAAAAAATGTCAAAGACAACAGTGAAAAACAATTGTCGTAGGTTTTGTAAAACCGTTGTTAAAGGTAATGTGGTTAAAGGGTACGCTCAAAGACAACGGTGAAAAACCGTTGTCGTAGACGTCTAAAGACGACGGTGAAAAATCGTTGTCGTAGTTCTTGTAAAACCGTTTTTAAAGGTACTGTGGTTAAAGGGTACACTTATAGACAACAGTGAAAAACTATTGTGGTAGACGTCTAAAGACGACGATAAAAAACCGTTGTCGTAGCAATGAAAAATCGTTGTTAAACTAAATATTGCAACGGTTTTTTAAAAATTGCGACGGTTTTTCTAACCGTCGCAATTTTTATAACAACCATCACTAAGAGCGACGGTTTTTCATATGAATTCTGTCGCTAATTAGCGACGGTTGTTCATATAATTTCCGTCGCTAATTAGCGACGTTTTTTCATATGATTTTTGTTGCTATTATTTTACATAAAATAAAAAAATTTACTTTTATAATTTAATAAATCTAACAAAAAAAACATACAATCTTACTAAATTAATAATATTTATAATCTTTAACACTTAAAATTGAAGCGAAATTAAAATCGTGAAAGAGAGAAAAATTTATTGTGAGAAGAAAATGACTGAGGACGCGGGTATTTATAGACAATTTGCGACGGTTGTTTTACCAACTGTCACTATTAGAAACAGTTTTTATTTCACCGTCGCTAATATGGACGGTTAAGCTTAATCTGTCGCTATTAGCGACAGTTTTTAAAACAAATGTCGCAATTATTAAAGTAGCGACGGTCGCAGGGGCGGATCTAGGATTGCGAGAGAGGGGGGGCCGCTTAGTTTATTTTGCGACGGTTTTTCAACAACCGTCGCTATATGGCGACGGTTATAAGAAACCGTCGCAGATTTTGCGACGGTTTCCGTCACAACTGTCGCTAATCCACAAAAAAATGCAGGATCAGGTTTCGAAATCAGGTGGAGCAAACATTATAATCGGCTTTAGCCACTGAGATACATGGACGTATCATTCATTTTGGGGGGGCCATGTATATATATATCTGTTTATATATTTAGTTTAAAAAAAATTAATATATACTAAAATTTTTTTTTAAATTTTTTGGGGGGGCCGTGGCCCCCGTTCGCCCTACACTAAATCCGCCCCTGGACGGTCGTTTCTTCGCTAATTTTAAATTGCGAGAGTTTTATCGAAAATGTCGCTAAATGAATTAAGCGACAGGTTTTTTAAAACCGTCCATAATTTACCAATGCGACGGTTTTAATAGACAATTTGCGATGGTTGTTGGACCAACCGTCGCTATTAGCGACGGTTGAATAATAAATGTCGCTAATACCGAATTTTAAGCTAAATCTGTCGCTATTAGCGACGGTTTTTTAAACAACTGTCACAATTATTAAATTAGCGACGGTTGTTTGGTCGCTAATTTAAAATTGCGACAGTTTCGATAAATGAATTAAGCGACATGTTTTTTTAAAACCCTCACTAATTTAACAATGCAACGGTTTTATGAAACTGTCGCTATATTTAGCGACGGTTTGTACTGTCGTTAAATTAAAATAGCGACGAGTTTCATTTAACTGTCGCTAATTTAAAACCATCGCTATTTTTAGTCGGGGTTTAAGAAAAACCGTTGCTAAATATTAACCGATGTTTTTTAAAAAAATTAGAACTACGACAACATTTTTTCAAAAACCGGTGTCGTTAACCAAATAAAACACTAAAATTAGAACTACGACAACGGTTTACACAAATCGGTGTCTTTGACCATTGACAAAGCCTTATATAGACAACGATTTTGAAAAAACCGTTGTTGTAGCCCAAAAAGACATACTCATAGAAAACGATTTTTAAAAACTGTTGTTGTAGCTTAAAAAAAACGCTCATAGAGAACGGTTGTTAAAACCGTTGTTGTAGCCCAAAAACAAAAATTTTTAGGCAACGGTTTTTAAAAAACCTTTGTTGTAGCCCAAAAAAAACGCTCATAAACAACGCTTTTTAAAAACCGCTATCGTAGACACATCAAAGAAAACGGTTTTAAAAAACCATTGTCTATAAGCGGATTTTTTTTAGGCTACGACAACGGTTTTAAGATTTTTGTTAAAACCGTTGTTAAAAAAAAAAACACAACAGTTTTAATAAAAACCGTTGTCGTATGAGTGTTGTTGATGATATATTTTCTTGTAGTGTAACTGATTGTTCAGTTGACTTTGTGTATTCAGTTTTACTTTGTTTAGTTCGATTGCATCCGATTGTTTAATAATAAATCTTCAGTTCGGATGCATTCAATTTAGATAGCTTTAGTTCAAGTTACTTTAGTTGAACTAATCAATTCTGCATACTTCGATGCTTAATTTGTCAAACTTTGAGACCTTTAATTCTAGCAATTTCTCTTCTTTTAGTGTTTGACAAAACCTAGATTTCGAGAACTGATAACACTGATAGCAGATAAAATAATCTTCAATAATGTACAGATTCGTACATAAAATAATAAGATTTTTCTGAACGGCTAAACTAACTAACTGATTGGACTGTGCATATCCTGGGTTTGGAACAACACTGGTACAGTGACTCTGTCTTTCTTCAGTTTGTCAACAGCAAAGAACATATCACTTATTTACTTGGTGATCTTCTTCAAATCCTTCATGGTGTATTCCTCGATGGAATAAAATCTCAGCGTATGCATAAGTTGAGTAGATTTAACTTCGAAATTGTTGATATCAGATTATGCAAATCGGACTGAATATTTTTTATCATTATGTCAATTCAGTAGCAATTAATACCTCAGGAGATTCAGATATGGCTGGTGTAATTTGTATACTATTTAGATAATGACTTAAATAATCTAAATTTATTTCGGATATTTCTCCAATTAATATTTAAATTCCAAACTCAATCAAGAAAATCTTAAAAGATACGCCCGAAGGAAAGAATTTATTTCCTACCATAATCACAAGTCTAACGAACAGACAACAAACTCTACGTATATAGACCGATCGATATCAAAGAAGAACACCATATTTTCTTTCCTCTGCGAAAACGATGATGGAGATGGAAGAAGAACCCGATGAATGTCATCAGGGATTAGAATTCTATGAATCTCCGGTCTGGAGAACAGAAGCATCACAGGATCAGAAGTTTCACACGAGTTTCTCTTGCAATCCCGTGTACATGTATATGTACAGGGACCTGCGTAATGGGCTTTCCGAGTTCCTGGACCACGAGGTCGAGCGCACCGTCGAGACATCGATCCGTGTGGAGTTGCGAGATCTCGACAATTGGAAAGAAGCACGTGAAGAACTGCACGGGCTGCTCGAGGGTTTTCCCATGTCTTATGAGATGAGTGAAGAATTGACTTGCTTCGCAGTCGACACCGCCAAGGATATCCTCCTCTTCTCCGGCGGCCACCGTGTTCTGCATCTCCATATTCCTTTTGATGTGATGCACGAACATATATTCCACGATAATGATGACGTGAATTGTGTTCAGTTCTGCTAGGGTTTCCACTTATAACTCTGGGTGTCAATAGGTATCGATTGAATCTTCGTCGGAATGTATATGTTTGGGAAAGAATGAATATAACCACAAAAAATTATTCAATATATGGTTTTGAACTATCGATTTACGAATTTGGATTGATCTAAGAGTAAAAATTATATATGGAATGCTGTATTATAATTATTGATAAAGTTCTTGATGTTGGGCATGGCTTTCAACGATTTGGGTATAACCCATCTGGCCGGTTTAAAATTACTCAAGTCCAGATTAATTTTATAGATTTGGCATAGCTTTAAACGAAAGTACTCTTGATTCCAAACTCGATTCGATTCGACTCGACTCGTTTACCAACATTCATACAACTTAAAATCAACACGAAGCCTAAAATACACATCTCCCTCAAATGCATCAGTTATCAAAATGGCAACCCCTCTAGCCATATGGAGAAATCACCGGTCCCCCCGATGACCGATATATCTCTAGTCTTGTTCATCAACATATCCGCCCCGGCAAAATTCGACGTCCCTACGTAGTTTCAAGAACGAGTACCCATGCACCATAAATACTCTTCTGATCATAAAAATACATGCCCTGTGCTCGTCCCATGGGGGGTGAGTGGAGATTGTTGTACAAGGTAATGGGGTCGTCGAAAACGACCATGTCACCGAAGTTTGAGATCAATGACAGATATCCTCTTTCGGTTAAACTCTGTTTAAATTGCATTTGGATTGATAGATTTCAAATACGTTAATTTCAAATGTAATTTTATTGTTTAGAAAAGTATTTCATGTTAAGTATGATGCATTCAAGTTTATCCAATTACGATTTCATTTAAAATTTATTCTACTTTATATTACAAATGTATTATATAAATCATATGTAGATTTAAGATTTGATTTATTGTTTCATTCGTGGATCTCAAATCTATCTCCCCAAGTACATTAAAGAAAGAGTGAGTCTCACGTAAGACCGTCTCACGGATCATAATTTGTGAGACGGGTCAACCCTAACCATATTCACAATAAAAACTAATACTTTTAGCATAAAAAGTAATACTTTTTCATGGTTGACCCAAATAAAAGATCCGTCTCACAAATACAACCCGTGAAACCGTCTCACACAAGTTTTTGCCTTAAAGAAAATATGATCAGGTTAATATGTAAAAGAACGAAGGAGAAAGACGTGCTAATTAAGCTACATCTGATGCTTATATTTAATATAAAATTTTCATAGTATTCCGTTGAAGTATGTTTTTATATATGCACGCTTATATGCCAATAAATATATATATATATATATATATATATATATATATATATATATATATATATATATATATATATATATATATATATTGGATTAAATAATTTTTGCGTACAAAATCTAGAGAAAAAAATAGATTATATTAAAGTTAAAAACTTTAAAATTATTTTTCATACTAATTTTTATTTGTATAAGTGACATGATCATTCAAAAAATTTAAAATATAGACAAAGATAAAAGATATATATATTTCATTAGCATATAATAGTTATAGATAAGATATGAATTTACTAGGTTTTATAGATAGATAGATAGATAGATGTGAAATTTTTTAACAAATTTGAATTTTTTGCCGAGCAAGAAAATACATTTTTGAAGAAAAATTATTATGTGTTTTTTAACTAATATAATTATATAAAAACTCTTTTGAGACCGTCTATTAAAAAAAAGAATCGTTCAACTAAAAAAAATAATAATGTATTACTCCTTACTCAAAACATATAATGCGGAAATATAATTACATTTTTGCCGAGCAAGTGATATGCTCAACCACATACATAAAAAAAAAAATCTTTCAGCTACTGAAGAAAAATGTTGAAATTAAATAATTTAACCACGTTATTTCCTAAACTGTCGTTTTAAAAGAACTCAAATATAACAATCAAAACCATGTCAAACCATCAACATATAACAAGAAGTAAAAGGTATAAAACATAATGTATCACTCCTGACTCAAAACATAGAGTGTGGAAAAACGTAAGGTCTTCAAGTTAGCGTGCGCACGCCCAGCTCCGCCTACTCTGTCTCCGGCACCTCCAGTCTCCACATCATCATGCTCACCTGCATCATTCACACCTAGTGAGTCTAAAGACTCAACACACATGAACTGTGATAGAAAGTACATATACATAACATGCAATAGTTAAAAGCACTGTAATTAAAATACATATCATGATAGTAAAAGCATGAACTTAAACATAACATGTCAAAGCATAAACGTATCCATAACATATCTCATAATATCAACATAGACGTATTCATTTCTTTTATTGAATTCAGATCATTAGTTGTGACTTTCGTATCAGCTCTAGTACATGGATCCATCTACGTATAACCTTGGTACTCGGTGGTAGGGACATCGGCGACATTATTACCCATCTATTGAGCATTGGCCTTGCATGTTCATGTTAGTGTTTGTATTAGTCACAACCAACTCTCATTCTTCAAAAACGTGTCATCATATTCATTACTTATAAAATCATGCATATACATAAATTTCCTTAAAGTCAAGCATGTGACGTATTTTCGGATTTTCATAAAAATTCATGTTCCACTACAAGAAATTTGTCCTTCAACAACACACATACGACAACGGTTTTTCACTAAAACCGTTGTCTTTTACTTTTTAACAACAGTTTTAGTGAAAACCGATGTCGTACAGTGTTTTTTTAAGCAAAAGACAACAATTTTTCTAAAAAACCGTTGTTTTTTAGAGTTTTTTTAGGATATAAACCGTTGTCTATTAGCATGTCTTTTTGAACAATCGACAACAATTTTCTTTGTCCATTAGCGTGTTTTTTTGACAAACGACAACGGTTCTTTTAAACTATCGCTATATATAGAAACCATCACAATTTCTAAATTAGTGATGTTTTTAAGCGTAACCGTCGCTAATAGTGACAGTTTAACAAAAACCTTGATAATAGCAACGATTTTAACCATAAACTGTCGTTAATAGCAACGGTTTAATCAACAACCGTCGCAAATTGTCTATAAATATCCGCACCCTCACTCCATTTTCTTCACACCATAAATTTTCTATCTTAGATTATTTTAATTTCGAAATAGGATAAGTTTTTTCGCTTCAAATCTTGGTAAATTTCTAAGCGTTAGTTAAAATCATGAATATTATTTAAGCGACGTTTTAAAATCGCTAATTAACTATATGATAAGACATCGCTAATTAGCGACAGTAAACTCAAAAACCGTCGCTAATTAGTGACGGCTTATCGCTACTTTTAACGACGGTATATACAAAACCGTCGCTAATTAGTGATGGCTATGATATAGTTTTCGTCGCTAAATAATAGTGACGGTTAAACCAAAAACCGTCGCAAATTGTCTACAAATATCCGCATTTTCAATCTATTTTTCTCCACACCAATTCACAACATTTAAAATTTTTCTCTCTTAGACGATTTTAGTTTCGATTTAGGGTAAACTTTTTCGCTTCAATTTTTTATAAAAGTGTTTGTTAAGATAATGAATATTGTTAGGATAGTCAGATTGTAAGTCTTTTTTTAGATTTATTAAATTATTAAAAGTAATTTTATTTATTTTATTGAAAAACTTAGCGATAGACATCCTGAAAAACCGTCACTGACTTCGTGAAAAACTGTCCCTAATTTTAACCGTTGTCCTTTAACTCACTTTCAACAACACCCTAAGTTACAACAGTTTTAAATGGCCTATGACAACAGATTTTATCTGTTGTCGTTTTGTGTACTCTTTATAACACATCAAAACATATTTATAATCATTTCCTAGATGTAAACTCGAGCACATTCAATACCTTATATATACGATTCATTTTAAAACTTGGACTGGTCCCGGTTTTAACACGAAACTCAACCAAACATTTCCCAACTTAAACCATGAGTTAAACCTACATGACCAGACCATAATCCCCTTGTTTCAGACCACCTAAGACGCTCGAAAATGACCATACAGCTGCTGGAATAATTCTGCACTTGCACCCACCAAACCCTAGTGCACCTATCCTTCAAAAAATCGACCCTAGCCCAAACTCGACCGGACCAGGCCCTAACCAGACCACCCTAGGACTAAGACCAAGCCGTGTACCCTCTCCTGGACCAACCAATCCACGCCTTCAGCCCCCCATGCACACGGACCTGCATGGTTCTACCAATAACACGCGTGAGTCCCGTAATCGAGCCATATCTTCCCAGATCTACCCTCGGCTCGCAACCAGCCATGCATGGACCTCCCTAGACCATGGCTTGGACCGACCAAGGTCCGCATCACAGCTTGGTTCAGCCCTTCATGGTCGTGCCATTCTCTTCCCTTCACCCGATCGGCCAATCATCACTAGCACGCAAATGATCCGATCGGTTCTCCCTATAGCTCGACCCCTATCCTACTCCATCCCATTGCCGCCTCAGACCTCGCCATGTACAGCCCTTAAAACCCATGGTTTAGCTGTCCTTATCGAAACAAATCAAGAACGTGAGTTACATGTGAAGGAGTATGCATATTTCGTGTCAAAGTCGTATACAACCTGCACAACATGATACATCTAAGATTCTCATGCAAAAACATACAAACCAATATATATTGATGTGAATGATGAGAAAAAACGAGATA
>NW_027331113.1:0-3581 GCF_022965805.1 Primulina eburnea
GCACAAAATTGTTGTTTTCTACTACTTGTCATCCTCAAACGGATGGACAAACTGAAGTTGTCAATAGAACTTTGGGAACACTTTTGCGTGCTATTCTTAAAAAGAACTTGGATTGACATTTCTATGGACTTTATTTTGGGTTGCCTAGGACTAAGAAGGGAGGGATTCTATTTTGTTGTTGTGGATAGATTCTCTAAGATGACATTTTATAGCTTGTCATAAAACCGATGATGCTTCAAACATTGCGGATTTGTTCTTTAGAGAAGTCGCTAGGTTGCATGGCATGCCTAGGACTATTGTTTCTGGTCGCGATGTTAAATTATTGAGTTACTTTTGGAAGACTTTGGGCTAAACTTGGCACAAAATTGTTGTTTTCTACTACTTGTCATCCTCAAACGGATGGACAAACTGAAGTTGTCAATAGAACTTTGGGAACACTTTTGCGTGCTATTCTTAAAAAGAACTTGGATTGACATTTCTATGGACTTTATTTTGGGTTGCCTAGGACTAAGAAGGGAGGGATTCTATTTTTTGTTGTGGATAGATTCTCTAAGATGGCACATTTTATAGCTTGTCATAAAACCGATGATGCTTCAAACATTGCGGATTTGTTCTTTAGAGAAGTCGCTAGGTTGCATGGCATGCCTAGGACTATTGTTTCTGGTCGCGATGTTAAATTTGAGTTACTTTTGGAAGACTTTCTGGGCTAAACTTGGCACAAAATTGTTGTTTTCTACTACTTGTCATCCTCAAACGGATGGACAAACTGAAGTTGTCAATAGAACTTTGGGAACACTTTTGCGTGCTATTCTTAAAAAGAACTTGGATTGACATTTCTATGGACTTTATTTTGGGTTGCCTAGGACTAAGAAGGGGAGGGATTCTATTTTGTTGTGGATAGATTCTCTAAGATGGCACATTTTATAGCTTGTCATAAAACCGATGATGCTTCAAACATTGCGGATTTGTTCTTTAGAGAAGTCGCTAGGTTGCATGGCATGCCTAGGACTATTGTTTCTGGTCGCGATGTTAAATTCTTGAGTTACTTTTGGAAGACTTTATGGGCTAAACTTGGCACAAAATTGTTGTTTTCTACTACTTGTCATCCTCAAACGGATGGACAAACTGAAGTTGTCAATAGAACTTTGGGAACACTTTTGCGTGCTATTCTTAAAAAGAACTTGGATTGACATTTCTATGGACTTTATTTTGGGTTGCCTAGGACTAAGAAGGGAGGGATTCTATTTTGTTGTTGTGGATAGATTCTCTAAGATGGCACATTTTATAGCTTGTCATAAAACCGATGATGCTTCAAACATTGCGGATTTGTTCTTTAGAGAAGTCGTTGCATGGCATGCTAGGACTATTGTTTCTGGTCGCGATGTTAAATTCTTGAGTTACTTTTGGAAGACTTTATGGGCTAAACTTGGCACAAAATTGTTGTTTTCTACTACTTGTCATCCTCAAACGGATGGACAAACTGAAGTTGTCAATAGAACTTTGGGAACACTTTTGCGTGCTATTCTTAAAAAGAACTTGGATTGACATTTCTATGGACTTTATTTTGGGTTGCCTAGGACTAAGAAGGGGAGGGATTCTATTTTGTTGTTGTGGATAGATTCTCTAAGATGACATTTTATAGCTTGTCATAAAACCGATGATGCTTCAAACATTGCGGATTTGTTCTTTAGAGAAGTCGCTAGGTTGCATGGCATGCCTAGGACTATTGTTTCTGGTCGCGATGTTAAATTCTTGAGTTACTTTTGGAAGACTTTATGGGCTAAACTTGGCACAAAATTGTTGTTTTCTACTACTTGTCATCCTCAAACGGATGGACAAACTGAAGTTGTCAATAGAACTTTGGGAACACTTTTGCGTGCTATTCTTAAAAAGAACTTGGATTGACATTTCTATGGACTTTATTTTGGGTTGCCTAGGACTAAGAAGGGGAGGGATTCTATTTTGTTGTTGTGGATAGATTCTCTAAGATGGCACATTTTATAGCTTGTCATAAAACCGATGATGCTTCAAACATTGCGGATTTGTTCTTTAGAGAAGTCGCTAGGTTGCATGGCATGCCTAGGACTATTGTTTCTGGTCGCGATGTTAAATTCTTGAGTTACTTTTGGAAGACTTTCTGGGCTAAACTTGGCACAAAATTGTTGTTTTCTACTACTTGTCATCCTCAAACTGATGGACAAACTGAAGTTGTCAATAGAACTTTGTGAACACTTTTGCGTGCTATTCTTAAAAAAACTTGGATTGACATTTCTATGGACTTTATTTTGGGTTGCCTAGGACTAAGAAGGGAGGGATTCTATTTTTGTTGTTGTGGATAGATTCTCTAAGATGGCACATTTTATAGCTTGTCATAAAACCGATGATGCTTCAAACATTGCGGATTTGTTCTTTAGAGAAGTCGCTAGGTTGCATGGCATGCCTAGGACTATTGTTTCTGGTCGCGATGTTAAATTATTGAGTTACTTTTGGAAGACTTTACTTTGGCATGGTTGCTAAAATGGCTACTTGTGTCACTACTTGTCATCCTCAAACGGATGGACAAACTGAAGTTGTCAATAGAACTTTGGGAACACTTTTGCGTGCTATTCTTAAAAAGAACTTGGATTGACATTTCTATGGACTTTATTTTGGGTTGCCTAGGACTAAGAAGGGAGGGATTCTATTTTGTTGTTGTGGATAGATTCTCTAAGATGACATTTTATAGCTTGTCATAAAACCGATGATGCTTCAAACATTGCGGATTTGTTCTTTAGAGAAGTCGTAGGTTGCATGGCATGCTAGGACTATTGTTCTTCGCGATGTTAAATTCTTGAGTTACTTTTGGAAGACTTTATGGGCTAAACTTGGCACAAAATTGTTGTTTTCTACTACTTGTCATCCTCAAACGGATGGACAAACTGAAGTTGTCAATAGAACTTTGGGAACACTTTTGCGTGCTATTCTTAAAAAGAACTTGGATTGACATTTCTATGGACTTTATTTTGGGTTGCCTAGGACTAAGAAGGGGGGATTCTATTTTTGTTGTTGTGGATAGATTCTCTAAGATGACACATTTTATAGCTTGTCATAAAACCGATGATGCTTCAAACATTGCGGATTTGTTCTTTAGAGAAGTCGCTAGGTTGCATGGCATTCCTAGGACTATTGTTTCTGGTCGCGATGTTAAATTCTTGAGTTACTTTTGGAAGACTTTCTGGGCTAAACTTGGCACAAAATTGTTGTTTTCTACTACTTGTCATCCTCAAACGGATGGACAAACTGAAGTTGTCAATAGAACTTTGGGAACACTTTTGCGTGCTATTCTTAAAAAGAACTTGGATTGACATTTCTATGATGGACTTTATTTTGGGTTGCCTAGGACTAAGAAGGGGGGATTCTATTTTGTTGTTGTGGATAGATTCTCTAAGATGACATTTTATAGCTTGTCATAAAACCGATGATGCTTCAAACATTGCGGATTTGTTCTTAGAGAAGTCGCTAGGTTGCATGGCATGCCTAGGACTATTGTTTCTGGTCGCGATGTTAAATTCTTGAGTTACTTTTGGAAGACTTTCTGGGCT